>NW_017308120.1:239900-252511 GCF_000935625.1 Nanorana parkeri | reverse complement strand
TTTTTTTTTTTTTTTTTTAGTGTCATGTGACAGTTTTTCTAAAACAATACAGACTAATGATTTCAGGAGAGTGGCAGAGCGCTGCTGCTGCTGCTGGTAGTTCAGCCACTGACTCCAAGCTGTAGAGGCACTACAAATCCCAGCAATGCATTATACAGCAATGCAGAATAACACCATCAGCTACAGAGGACTACAAATCCCAGCAATACATCATACAGCAATGCAGAATACCACGAGTTATAGAGGACTACAAATCCCAGCAATACATTATAAAGCAAAGCAGAATACCACCAGCTATAGAGGACTGCAAATCCCAGCAATACATCATACAGCAATGCAGAATACCACCAGCTATAGAGGACTACAAATCTCAGCAATACATTATGCAGCAATGCAGAATAATACCATCAGCAATAGAGGACTACTAGTCCCAGCAATACATTATACAGCAATGCAGAATAATATGAGCTACATATTCTTTGTTGCTCTGGGGTGGTGGCATAATGTCTCCAGGGTCTCAGGAGGACTATGCAGGGTCTCAGGTGAGCTGTGCATGGTCTCAAGAGAGCTACGCGGGGTCTCAGGTGGGCTGTGCAGAGTCTCAGAGGGGCTGTGTTGTGTCTCAGGAGTGCTGTGTGGGTCACAGGTGGGCTGTGCGGGTCTCAGGTGGGCTGTGCGCGGTCTCAGGTGGGCTGTGTGGGGTCTCAGGTGGGCTGTGCGCGGTCTCAGGTGGGCTGTGTGGGGTCTCAGGTGGGCTGTGTGGGGTCTCAGGAGGACTGTGCATTTTCACGAGTACTGGTGACGATGTCTAGTATCGGTATATCCCTAGTAAATACATATGTGGATTACGTGTGACACACTTCAGTTTTTAAATCCTTGAGCACCAAGAACGCTGCACACTCTGCATCTCCTCATATAATCGAAAGCAGCAAAGTAAATATAATCAGAAATATCTGCATTGTGAAAACAATGTGGGGGGTGGAAATGGCTTTGCGGCTGCATGAAACTTCATTATGTGTGTTGGGCATTTGGTGGTCTTAGGGTCATCATACACATACATCTGACCAACTTGTCCAATGACCTTCAGGTTTACCAAAACTATATAATATGAGGACCTACCCAACCTAATCAATGTATCCAATCAGGCAGACCCTTGCACTACATAGTTGTTGGTAGATCTAAAGGAGGTTGTACAAACAGATTGTAACATTGGTGGTGAGCTATAAGCCCCAGAAGCAGGAAGGGCATATTACAATGATTGCAGTATACTGTATATTGTGATTAATGCCCCAGCACAGTACAGTATACACATATCTCATTGCATCACATATCCCCCAAAAAAGAGGACTATTCCTCATTTCAGGACAGTAGGCGGAGCCATGCAAATCATTCCTTTACACCCCAATAGCCAAATAGCAGATCCAGATATATATTCACAATATAGCCTACTATTGGTTTTATAATATGCACACTACACCAGAGGATCTGGATGTGCAATTGGCTGCCGGGTGTAAAGCAATGATTGGCATGGCTCCACCCACTGTCCTGAAATGAGAAAGAATTCTCTTATTTGTGGGATATGTGATGGAATTAGTCATGTGATCACACTCTGATACAAGAAGGCTTTATAGCAGAGGTGCCCATTAGGTAGAGGGTGATCTAGTAGCTCTCAAAGCTGATGCTGGTAGATCAGGAAGGGGGGGGAATGGCGGCCCCTTTATTCCATTCTGGTATATTTATTTAGCTGTGCACACATGATTCCCTATTAGTCTGAGTCTGCTGAGCCGAGCTCCCTGACACCTTTCTGGTGTATACTGGGGGTTGTAGTGCTATGTATTACATCAAAGAATATTAATTTACACAGCAAAATACAGCAAGGTGAGCCAGGAGAGAGAGCCGGGAGAGACAGCCAGGAGAGAGAGCGAGGAGAGACAGCTAGGGGAGAGAGAGAGAGAAGAGACAGCCAGGGAAGAGAGAGCGGAGAGAAGCCAGGAGAAAAAACAAGGAATGACAGCCAGGAGAGAGAGAGCAAGGAAAGACAGCCAGGAGGATGAGCAAGGAGGGACAGCCAGGAGAGAGACCAAAGAGAGACAGCCAGGAGAGCGAAGACAGACAGCCAGGAGAGACAGCCAGGAGAGAGACCAAGGAGAGACAGCCAGGAGAGAGACCAAGGAGAGACAGCCAGGAGAGAGACCAAGGAGAGACAGCCAGGAGAGAGACCAAGGAGAGACAGCCAGGAGAGAGAGCGAGGAAAGACAGCCAGTAGAGAGACCAAGGAGAGACAGCCAGGAGTGAAGAGAGACAGCCAGGAGAGAAAATGAGGAATGACAGCCAGGAGAGAGAGCCGGGAGAGACAGCCAGGAAAGCGAGGAGAGACCGCTAGGAGAGAAAATGAGGAATGACAGCCAGGAGAGCGAGGAGAGATCGCCAGGAGAGAGAGAGTGAGGGAGGGGTTTTTCGTTGGTAGATCTCATGTAGCTCGTCATTTGAAAAGTAGATCTCAGCACAAAAAATTGCGGGCACCCCTGCTTTATAGGGCTATGTACGGATTCGGTTGGAGGACTTGCTGACCCCTTTAGTCAGAAATTTATGGAGACAGTATTACCATCCAGGTTAGGGTGAGAAGGGGCTAAAGCAGGGGTGGGCAACCTCTGCACTCCAGCTGTTGTGCAACTGCAAGTCCCAGGAGGTATTGCAAGGCTCTGACAGCCACAGGCATGACTCCCAGAGGCAGAGGCATTATGGGATTTGTCCTGGTTGGTTAGTCTGTCTCCATGAATGTCTCACTGAAGATCACGATAGATACAAAATGATTCCCTGACTGGAGCAGCGATGACTTTCTTCATAAATGACGCACCTGCCATACAGCAAAACCCAAAGTAACTATGAGATATGTGCTGTATATATATATATCATTTTGGGTGAGATTTGATAGATTTACAGTTTTTGTAGATTTTCTCTGAAATAAGCCTGCGAAATATTTACAGACGTCAGAAGGAAACGTCGGCGATATAGAGCACCTGGCAGTCCCGCGCCTCCGAGGCATCATTTGGCGCGATGAGAGCGAGCGTCTCGGGTCACAATTGAAATCTCTTTTCCGCGCTGCTGATAAAAGCAGATAAACATCAAAGCGCGATGGTTTATCGCCGCCCGGGAAATGGGAAATTAAACTTCGTCTCGGCGTGTTATTGCGCCCCAGCACTCCGCCAATTAAAAGTCCATTGATTCCTCCGCTTTTTATGAGGCAAAAATATCTATATTTGAGCTCGGCTCCCTCCGTGTTTGCACTTTTTTTTGCTTAAAAGCCTTTACGCCGCGGCGAGGAAAGCCGATAATAAGGCCGGTGTCAGGATGAGGAATTGGGGAATTAGCTAAAAAAGAAACAATTTTCTCTCCACGTTTCCGCTCGTTACGACCAGGGCAGACATTTCCGATTAGGACGCCGCCTCCGCTCGTGACCCGGGCTGGAAGATGGAATGCGGGCAGCGCGCGGCAATGTATCGGTGTGAGATCCCCAATTGATGTTTGGATGGATTGATGGATTCCATGCACTGCGCTTGGCGCAAGAACTGACAGTGCTGCGCTATGGGGAGGCCGAGGAGCCTCTCACCTAGAAAAGTGGAAGGCAGACGGGGGACCCACTGAACACAGGGTCACGACCCACTTTTGGGTCATGACCCACCAGTTGAGAACCAAGGCTCTAGTCCATTCTCACCGTAACCTACATGTTATACTGTCTTGTTGGGTACCAAGGCATAGAAGCCATGGATTCCATACGCTACACTGATGATGGCCAAAAAGGTAAACTGTGCCAAGAAGGCTTTACTGGTTCAGATGGGAGTCGTTTGGTTCTTCTAGACCCTTCTTGTTATAACCTGCATGTTATATTGTCTTGTTGGGGTCCCAATCCCTACACCAATCCTTACACCATAGAAGCCATGGTTTACATACAATGCACTGATGATGGCCATAAAGGTTGAAACTGTTCTAAGAAGGCTTTACGGGCTCGGGTTTGGAGGCTTTTGGTTTCCTCTAGAGTCTAGTCCATTCTCACCGTAACCTACATGTTATACTGTCTTGTTGGGTACCAAGGCATAGAAGCCATGGATTCCATACACTGCACCGATGATGGCCAAAAAGGTTGAAACTGTTCTAAGAAGGCTTTACTGGCTCGGATGGGAGGCTTTTGGGTTCTTCTAGTTCCTTCTTGCCATAACTTGCATGGTAATACTGTCTTATTAGGTCCCAATCCCTACACCATAGAAGCCATGGTTTACATACAATGCACTGATGATGGCCAAAAAGGTTGAACCTGTTCTAAGAAGGCTTTTGTTACGATCTGGGATCAGGCTCAGAGTCCGGCTGCTGAAGCAGCAGGCAATTCGTAGTATAACAGGCCGGGTTTGGTACACAAGCAGACGGTAGTAGTGCAGGAGCAGGCAGAAGCGTAGTCAGTGAACAAGCCGAGGTCAGGAGCCAAAGGTATCAGGTATGTAGCAGGAGACTTAGAAAGTAGTCGGTGAATCCAGCAGCCAAAGGTCGGTACACGGGAAGCAGTATGAGCGAATTGTATCACAAAGGGAGCAGGAAGCAAGATACTGGCAGGAGCACAATAATCTGGCAAACAGGAAGTGAGGATGCGTGGCATAAATAGGAAGTTCAAGGGAGGAGCAAGGAGTTCAGAGTTCAGCAGACACTAGGCTTACCTGAGGATTACACCTGAGGATTACACATGAGAGCAGTCAAGGAGCTACCCAAGGTTCTAAGGTGACTCAGCATGTAGAACCACCGCCAGCGACAGCAGAGGCCCTGGGTTCAGGTCCGGTTCCTGACAGCTTTGATGGGAGGCTTTTGGGTTCTTCTAGTCCCTTCTTACCATAACATGGTGATACTGTGTTATTGGGTCCCAATCCCTACACCATAGAAGCCATGGTTTACATACACTGCACTGATTATGGCCATACAGGTTGAACCTGTTCTAAGAAGGCATTAATAGTTCAGATGGGAGGCTTTTATGTTCTTCTAGTTACTTCTAACTGTATCCTGCATGGTTATACTGTCTCGTTGGGTATAGGGCTGCAGCTAACGATTATTTTCATAATCGATTAGTTGCCTGATTATTTTTTTCAATTAATTGATTAGTTGTATTTAAAAAATATCTCTCTCTCGGCTGTCTTCAGGTGCTGTACGGGCTGTAGTGAATGGCCCGTACAGCAGACTGAACCAAAGGGCTCCGGCGGCCAAAGAGATCCGAAGTATCAGCCGAAGCTGTAACTGGATTCTTCGGCTCCTCTGTGAATGGCCCACTAAGTGTTACTCAAGTTCTGCCTCCTGGGAGTGACCGCACACAAGTCCCATCTGATGGCCACATCACTGACCACACATGCTATGCTATGGTCTTTGTACAATCTCCTTGTGATTTGCCGAGAACGGTGTAGTTCGAGAACCTACCTAAATGATCTATTCAATCAGCACCCAATCAAGACGGTCCTCACCCTGCATTATTGATTGAAAGAGGACCTGTCACCTCCTCGTATATCCTCCATGTCTTCACTAAGCATTTGGCAGTGAAGTTACACCAGGTCAGGGGCCTGTGATGACACATGCAGAGTGCTTTTAAAATCAGTTTAAGAAGCTGCTGAAATCATTTAGAATATATTGATCGGTACAATTAATTGCAGTTTACCCTCTTCTGACCTGCATTTGGCCTCCTTCTGACCTGCATTTCTCCTTCTTACCTCCTTCTGACCTGCATTTGGCCTCCTTCTTTCCTCCTTCTGTCCTGCATTTGGCCTCCTTCTTACCTCCTTCTGACCTGCATTTGGCCTCCTTCTGATCTGCATTTGGCCTCCTTCTGATCTGCATTTGGCCTCCTTCTGATCTGCATTTGGCCTCCTTCATACATTCTTCTAACCTGCATTTGGCCTCCTTCTTACCTCCTTCTGACCTGCATTTGGCCTCCTTCATACATGCTTCTAATCTGCATTTTGCCTCCGTAATACGTGTTTCTGACCTGCATTTGGCCTCCTTCTGATCTGCATTTGGCCTCCTTCTGATCTGCATTTGGCCTCCTTCTGATCTGCATTTGGCCTCCTTCATACATTCTTCTAACCTGCATTTGGCCTCCTTCTTACATCCTTCTGACCTGCATATTGGCCTCCTTCATACATGCTTCTAACCTGCATTTGGCCTCCTTCTTACCTCCTTCTGACCTGCATTTGGCCTCCTTCATACATGCTTCTAATCTGCATTTTGCCTCCGTAATACATGTTTCTGACCTGCATTTGGCCTGCTTCTGACCTGCATTTGGCCTCCTTCTGACCTGCTTCTGACCTGCATGTTGCCTCCTTCTTACCTGTTTCTGACCTGCATGTGGCCTCCTTCTGACCTGCATTTGGCTCCGTTCTGACCTGCATTTGGCCTCCTTCTGCCCTGCATTTGACCTGCATTTAGCCTCCTTCTGACCTGCACTCTGAGGTAATTACGGAACAGGATCGCTCTGAGATCATTACGGATCAGGATCAATCTGAGATCACTATGGATCAGAATCACTCTGAGATCACTACGGATGAGGATCGCTCCGAGATCTGTATGGATCAGAATAAATCTGAGATCATTACGGATCAGGATCGCTCTGAGATCACTATGGATCAGGATCACTCTGAGATCATTACGGATCAGGATCACTCTGAGATCATTACGGATCAGGATCACTCTGAGATCATTACGGATCAGGATCACTCTGAGATCATTACGGATCAGGATCACTCTGAGATCATTACGGATCAGGATCACTCTGAGATCATTACGGATCAGGATCACTCTGAGATCATTACGGATCAGGATCACTCTGAGATCATTACGGATCAGGATCACTCTGAGATCATTACGGATCAGGATCACTCTGAGATCATTACGGATCAGGATCACTCTGAGATCATTACGGATCAGGATCACTCTGAGATCATTACGGATCAGGATCACTCTGAGATCATTACGGATCAGGATCACTCTGAGATCATTACGGATCAGGATCACTCTGAGATCATTACGGATCAGGATCACTCTGAGATCATTACGGATCAGGATCACTCTGAGATCATTACGGATCAGGATCACTCTGAGATCATTACGGATCAGGATCACTCTGAGATCATTACGGATCAGGATCACTCTGAGATCATTACGGATCAGGATCACTCTGAGATCATTACGGATCAGGATCACTCTGAGATCATTACGGATCAGGATCACTCTGAGATCATTACGGATCAGGATCACTCTGAGATCATTACGGATCAGGATCACTCTGAGATCATTACGGATCAGGATCACTCTGAGATCATTACGGATCAGGATCACTCTGAGATCATTACGGATCAGGATCACTCTGAGATCATTACGGATCAGGATCACTCTGAGATCATTACGGATCAGGATCACTCTGAGATCATTACGGATCAGGATCACTCTGAGATCATTACGGATCAGGATCACTCTGAGATCATTACGGATCAGGATCACTCTGAGATCATTACGGATCAGGATCACTCTGAGATCATTACGGATCAGGATCACTCTGAGATCATTACGGATCAGGATCACTCTGAGATCATTACGGATCAGGATCACTCTGAGATCATTACGGATCAGGATCACTCTGAGATCATTACGGATCAGGATCACTCTGAGATCATTACGGATCAGGATCACTCTGAGATCATTACGGATCAGGATCACTCTGAGATCATTACGGATCAGGATCACTCTGAGATCATTACGGATCAGGATCACTCTGAGATCATTACGGATCAGGATCACTCTGAGATCATTACGGATCAGGATCACTCTGAGATCATTACGGATCAGGATCACTCTGAGATCATTACGGATCAGGATCACTCTGAGATCATTACGGATCAGGATCACTCTGAGATCATTACGGATCAGGATCACTCTGAGATCATTACGGATCAGGATCACTCTGAGATCATTACGGATCAGGATCACTCTGAGATCATTACGGATCAGGATCACTCTGAGATCATTACGGATCAGGATCACTCTGAGATCATTACGGATCAGGATCACTCTGAGATCATTACGGATCAGGATCACTCTGAGATCATTACGGATCAGGATCACTCTGAGATCATTACGGATCAGGATCACTCTGAGATCATTACGGATCAGGATCACTCTGAGATCATTACGGATCAGGATCACTCTGAGATCATTACGGATCAGGATCACTCTGAGATCATTACGGATCAGGATCACTCTGAGATCATTACGGATCAGGATCGCTCTGAGATCACCACAGATCAGGATCGCTCTGAGATCACCAAGGATCACGATCGCTCTGAGATCACTATGGATCAGGATCACTCTGAGATCATTACGGATCAGGATCACTCTGAGATCACTATGGATCAGGATCAATCTGAGGTCATTACGGATCAGGATCGCTCTGAGATAATTACGGATTAGGATCACTCTGAGATCACTATGGATCAGGATCGCTCTGAGATCACTATGGATCAGGATCGCTCTGAGATCACTATGGATCAGGATCGCTCTGAGATCACTATGGATCAGGATCACTCTGAGATCACTATGGATCAGGATCAATCTGAGATCATTACGGATCAGGATCACTCTGAGATAATTACGGATCAGGATCACTCTGAGATCACTATGGATCAGGATCAATCTGAGATCACTACGGATCAGGATCGCTCTGAGATAATTACGGATCAGGATCACTCTGAGATCACTATGGATCAGGATCGCTCTGAGATCACTATGGATCAGGATCACTCTGAGATCATTACGGATCAGGATCACTCTGAGATCATTACGGATCAGGATCACTCTGAGATCACCACAGATCAGGATCGCTCTGAGATCATTATGGATCAGGATCACTCTGAGATCATTATGGATCAGGATCACTCTGAGATCATTACGGATCAGGATCACTCTGAGATCATTACGGATCAGGATCGCTCTGAGATCACCACGGATCACGATCGCTCTGAGATCATTATGGATCAGGATCGCTCTGAGATCACCACGGATCACGATCGCTCTGAGATCATTACGGGTCAGGATCACTCTGAGATCAATATGGATCAGGATCAATCTGAGATCACTATGGATCAGGATCAATCTGAGATCACTATGGATCAGGATCACTCTGAGATCACTATGGATCAGGATCACTCTGAGATCATTACGGATCAGGATCACTCTGAGATCATTACGGATCAGGATCACTCTCAGATCACTATGGATCAGGATCACTCTCAGATCACTATGGATCAGGATCACTCCGAGATTTTTATGTATCAGGTTCACTCTGAGATCATTACGGATCAGGATGACTCTGAGATCATTACGGATAAGGATCAATCTGAGATCATTACGGATCAGGATCACTGAGATCATTACGGATCAGGATCACTCTGAGATCACTATGGATCAGGATCAATCTGAGGTCATTACGGATCAGGATCGCTCTGAGATAATTACGGATCAGGATCACTCTGAGATCACTATGGATCAGGATCGCTCTGAGATCACTATGGATCAGGATCACTCTGAGATCATTACGGATCAGGATCACTCTGAGATCATTACGGATCAGGATCGCTCTGAGATCACTATGGATCAGGATCACTGTGAGATCACTATGGATCAGGATCACTCTGAGATCATTCCGGATCAGGATCACTCTGAGATTTTTTATGGATCAGGATCACTCTGAGATCATTACGGATTAGGATTACTCTGAGATCATTACAGATCAGAATCACTCTGAGATCATTACGGATCAGGATCGCTCTGAGATCACTATGGATCAGGATCACTGTGAGATCACTATGGATCAGGATCACTCTGAGATCATTCCGGATCAGGATCACTCTGAGATTTTTTATGGATCAGGATCACTCTGAGATCATTACGGATTAGGATTACTCTGAGATCATTACAGATCAGAATCACTCTGAGATCATTACGGATCAGGATGTCCCTAAGATCACTGGTCATTCCAGGGAAGAAGCTCACAAAATCAGTCAGCCAGGCGATCCTCATTTCCAGAACAGAGGCCAGTGACCCGTATTCCTCTCAGCACAGGTCTAATCTGAACATGAGGGCGGCCATATTCCAAGGCAGAAGAACGTGGATCTGTCCAACGAGGCCGCGGAGCCGGAAACAAAAGAGAGCGAAGAAGGAGAAGAAGAAGAAGGAGGAAAACTTTGAAATGAGGTTACGCTGGTCGGGGCTGACAAGTGCTCTGCGTGCAGTTTATGAGACTTTTGCATAAATATATGCAGAATAGACAGAGAGAACGTGTGATTAATTTGTGATGAGAGGCCGGCCTCCAGTGCCCATTGATCTCCGGAGCCCACAAGGTATAAAATCAAATATGACACGAAGCCGCCTCCCCTCAGTCCTCCGATCTGGTCCCTTGATCTCCCCTTCCTCCTGGGGGCCCTCTCTTTATTTACAGCGATAATCAATACAGCTCATTCATAATTCATTCCCCTCCCCTCTCTCCCCCGCGCTAACACATTTTCGGATCCTTAACTGCCAGGAATGACTTGTTAATATTCACCCAGCTTAATCCTCTCTGATATGAAGGACACCCTGAAAGGCTGTATAATTGGGCTGAGGGTTCCCGCGTCCGCGACCTTGTCAAAAGTATGCGCCGTCTTCAACGGGGAAAAAAAATCAAAACTCGCTTTTTAAGAGGAAGAGCGGCGAGGGGCACCTGTCAATAGCATCCCACTCAGGATCGGGCGGGAGCAGAGGAGAGGAAATACATGAATATAAAAGCACTGTAATAAAAAAATCCTCTAAGAATTGCGTATTGATCCGTCGCTCGCCTGGATTAGTTCGCATTACGGCGCATCGGAAATTCCCACCAGCAATAACTAAATTGTCATACATATATATCAGAGGGCGAGCGTCTTCATTTCCTAAGCACTTATAGATTTTCCTAATTGGTCGGTTACAGCACATGAATAACTTTGAATTGCAGATTGCGCTACGGCTCCGCCAACGCCGCCTCATCGAAAATAAAAGAGGGCTTCTCCGAGCGTCTGTTCTTTTCAAGTGTTCCGCTGCCGAGGGAAAAAAAAAAAGAGAGAGAGGGCGAGAAAACGTTGTTCTAATGATTCACGGAGCGCTGACCCGAGATTGGCGGCGATGGTTCTGGAACCGTATACAATGTATCTAAAAATAGATACTAATTCCATAAACAGATACAAAATATGGAGACGGAGCGTCACCAAAAAACGGCTCTGATGGCGGGACTGCGCGCCTTGTACATGGGATGAGAAATTTCCAACAGGCCAATGGTATGGAGACCGGCGAGGAGCCGACACGGCACTTTCCAGGATTCAAGCCAATGCTTGCTGTCGTCGAGGATCAAACATTTCCCAGGGTGCTAAAATGTCAACATGAAGACCGAAGCACACTTTCCTGCAGTGGGGCCTTTAGCTATGACGCACATTAGTGCTTTTATTACCACAACATACAAAAGAATGGCACCCCAATGCAACGCAGCTCCAAGGCACATGCGGTGTAGTGCACCACAATGCACAGAAGCTACCACTAGATAGTGTTTTGCCAAATTGCCAAAAATGGTGGAAGACCAATTTTGTTCGAACGCATTGCCAGCCCTTTCATTTCAATGGTTTGCCATAATGCAATGCGCATTAACGTGAGGTCAAATGCACGCTAGTACGTTGCGTTAATGCAATGCACCAGGACGCCAAGGTCTGGATAGGCTCTGAGGAATTGCACCTAAGCCAGGGAAATAACAACAACCTCTCTCCCTGTATGGTAAATGGGCTACAACTGCACAAAACTGAGCTAGACGAGGATCTAGGGCCCATCCAGACCTCGGCGTCTTGGTGCGTTAGCACACTTTTTGCTGACATGTCAATGTGAGGTACACTGCGGCATCCTATTCAAATGTATGGGCTTGCACTACAATGCAACGCATCACAACCTGTGGCAGTGTGTAACTGTGCATTGCAGTGCGCTGCAACGCGTGGGCATTAAAGCTGCATTGCCTTACTGCCTTGGGGGGCCATTCTAAACAAAAGTTGCCACCACATACTAATGCAGATAGCATGTAATGCATGTGCGTATGACCGCTATGTGCCATAGAGGAAAAAAGTGTTTGGTTCCCAACAAGCTAAGCAGCCAGGGCTGTCCCTTTATTGAGGCCACACCAGGATGTTGCCTCAGGTGGCATCTCTTTGGGTCACATGGGGGGGGAGCTCTTTTCGGCCAGAGCATCCCAGATTGCTAAGAGCTGGGCAGGGAGATGTGTAAGGGCAGGGGCGTAACTAGAAATCACAGGGCCCCATA
Source organism: Nanorana parkeri (assembly GCF_000935625.1). Taxonomy (NCBI): domain Eukaryota; kingdom Metazoa; phylum Chordata; class Amphibia; order Anura; family Dicroglossidae; genus Nanorana; species Nanorana parkeri. The sequence goes on along the minus strand of NW_017308120.1, from coordinate 240,124 downwards.
GCAAAATCTTGTATGGGGCCCTGTGATTTCTAGTTACGCCCACCTGATAACCCAAACAGCCCACCTAAGGGTGACCTTGCAGAGCCTACCATAGACTCTCTATGGTAGGCTCTGCAGGGTCTCAGGCGGCCCTGATCATCTGTCCGCCTCCTTCTCCTCCACAATCGACTCCTCCGTCACTGGGCCCCGCCCCCTCGATTGCCCACCGCCCCCTCGATCGCCGG
>NW_017308120.1:227921-239128 GCF_000935625.1 Nanorana parkeri | reverse complement strand
CTGGCTGTCACCAACGGAGCGTTCCTCCTCACAGCCGCCAGTGACAGCCAGCAGCCTGGCTGTCCGAGCAAGATGCCATAGCGACCCAGGCGGCCCGCATGGCATCAGGGAGATGTCCTGGCCGGGCCCCGCCGTGCCTCAGGCCCCATAGCGGCCGCCTGGGTCGCTATGGTGATTGTTACGCCATTGTGTAAGGGTCATATACAGTACATCTCCCCTCCCAGCTCCCCAGCGGCGTCACTCTCCACCAGCACCCGCCTCAAGCATTGTGCACCACCACTAATCATTACCTGGGCTGACCTCAGGCTGCAAAAAGGCAAGGAACGCCCCTGTTAGCAGCACCGCTCAATGCCAAGCAGGAGCTGGTAAAGCAAACAAAATGTGTATAATAAGACACATGAAAACAAATGGTGCTAATATGGCGTCACCTCTGTATACATCACTTGTCAGGCGCAGGTTTTGGTAACGCATTGTAAAAATGACATAGCCGCTATGGGGAGGGTTCAGAGGCGGGATTAGAGTGGAGTGGAGGAGAACCCCGATCGCTTTAAAGTGTTGGCCCTCATTCACACCATGAGATTTGGGATTCCTGTGGCAATGTTTAGATGCGACCGCTGACACCCGTTTAAGTTAATGACTGAGTGACAGCGGCCGCATCTGTAAGCAGCAGTCCACATGTGATCGTATGTGATCTGATTACATGTGGTTTGGAATAGATCGATGTCCCTGAACTCAGGAATCCGCTGACGGCCATTAATACGAAAGATACAAGAAAATCCTCCTGTTAGCAGGTTGTCGGATCCGCTGACATCATTTATAACAATGGTGTTTTTTTTTTTTCCTTTTTAATACTTTTTTGGTGAAAATTACATAAAAATGCATACAAAGTGTAGCGCTCACCCCCGAAGGAGCCGCTGAATGATCGGCTCTTCCAATAGCCTGTCTAGGGATTATTAAAACACATGGCTGCCCCAATAGCACTTACCACCTCCAGTGGTTACCGACAGATTGAAGTCCAGACAATAGCTCCAAGATGATTCTCTTTTATTTCAGGGAGAGAGGGGGAGGGTCAGGCACATTCAGGATGAAGGTAGACTCCTTGTACTTGAAACAGAGCAAAGTAGCTGCTGCCACCACAGACTTGGACCTTTAAGCCGTACCGGCAATCTGTGTGGAGAACTTCTGGCAAGCAATACTGTCAAGGGTCTTGTTCAGGTTCAACTTCAGACATGAGTGGCTGACCACTGGGCCTCCAGGCTCAGGCCCCAGTATGCAGGCCTAGTCCGTTCTATCTCTTCAGCAGCAGGCATCCTGCCCCAGGCCAGGGGGGCCCTGGGGGGGGGGAAGAGACTGTTGCACCAGCCACACTCAGCATTTATATCCTCTCCCAGCATGCATCACTGCTACTGTCCTGCAGTGATTGGCTGGGAGACATAAATGCCCAAAGCAATCCTCATTGGCTGTTCTGCCCTGTGTGGTAACACACCCACCCACAGGCAGACACAGCTTCACAGATTGTTCTGTCACAGTTGAACTGAACATAGACTATAGAAATATTTTAGTAACCCTGTAAGTAGGGTGCTACAAAAGTTTTCATCTTTTGAAGCCTACGAAATCTAAACATTAGAAATCAGGTATATGATATGATAAATGATTTCACCATCATATCAGTTTCACTCAGGGCCACCATAGCGTTGCACTAAACACTAAATGCATGGTGTCTGTGCATAGCACACTTAGCATGCGGTACTGTCAGGGCCATCCTTGAAATGTGGCAGCCAGGGGCGGTTGCATGAGGCAGCATCTCATTGGATCAAGGTGGGGGGCGGCAGGCACCCTTTCTGGCCAGAGCATCCTAAGTTGTTAAGCTCTTAGCAACCTGTGATGCTCTGGCGGGACACCAGCCCAGTCTCTGGCAACCAATGACATCAGTGAGCTTGTCGGGATGCTGGACAGAACCGCAGGTACCACCAGCACCCAATCCCTACCCCACCCCCACTGGTAATGTGCATCACTAACACTTCCCCAAAAACGTGCCAGCAGTAACATGCACCTCCAGTAACCACCCACCCCCTTGGTAATGTGCACTGCCAGCACCTACACCGCCACCCGCCCTGGCCTGGGTACTGGTGCATTGCATTGCCATTTATTTGAATGGCACCTCACACACCTCCAGGTGGTCATGCGTTGCAGTCAGGGCCGGATTTACTCTCCCTGTTTTTTTAAACTTTTTTATCACTTTTTATTTTTTTATTTATTTCTTATTTAAAAAAAAAAATGTATTTCATTATTTTTTATCAATGTAATTTTTTTTAGATTTTTATTTATCTTATACATTTTTTAATAATTTTTTTATCTTATTATTGTTTATTTTTTATAATTATTTTATTTTTTTTAAATTCGTTTATTGTCTGAACAAGTAAAATATACACGCATTGCAGGAAATAGCATAGGGAAACATATCACACAATTACACTCTTTACAGTCTTGGAATATTCCAAGAACCATGGTTACCGCACAGGGCCAGTACCTTCAGGACCCGACACCTCCTTGGACAGGTGACAGTAATAAAAACAGCAAAATTGAACAATAAAGTGTGTCCCCTGGCCGTGTTAAGTATATAAAGTAAAGGTGTAGGGGAGGAGGGGAGGAGGCTGCACACTGTTTACATGTGATCTCGGCGACATGTAAACGAACAATCATCTGACTCACTCTACATTTAGCTCGGCTTGTACAAAGCAGGACTCAATGTAGAGAGGGCAACTTCCCCACAAGGACACCACTGCCGCCCCTCTGCGCCCTGCCGCCCCGAGGCCGGGCCTCGGTGGCCTTGTGGGGAATCCGGGCCTGGTTGCAGTGCAGCAGGACATGCGGTACCCCAATACCATTCATTGCTGTGAAAAAAAGAATGCATGCACTAATTTTTTCACTGCAACACAATGCGCAGTATTGCTGTATCGTCGCGCAGTGATGCATAGTCCCCGGGAGGTGCATTGGAGTGCCATTCAAATGAATAGCAATGCAATCCACCTAGTGCATGGTACCCTGGTGACTTCCGGCCTTCTCTTCACTGTTAAACAGTTGTACCGGCTCCTCTCTGGGGATGGGGGGGAGAGGTCCGCATCAGGTACTACAGTGGGGTACCGGGTGATAGAACCCTCTCAGGATGTCCTGGATGCCTACACAAGGAAGGAATTAACGCTAAATGCTCATATGGCCCTATAGGAAGATGTGTTGGTGAATTGTGTGGTGACAGGTTCTCTTTATACTTGGTAAATGCCAATGTTATTCCGGGAAACCTCATCAAGAGACGGAATTGTAATAACCTGAAATGTTTTACAGCGTAGCCGTTTATTCTTCTGTGTTTTACATGGCTGGAACCTGACGGACGCGGGAAGGCCTGCCTGGGCTCCCCCGCTCTTCCTCACCCGAACGCGCAGCAATAATGTTTTAATAAAATGACCCCATTGTGTCAACATTGTGAAACAGATGAGCTAATTAGAGGCGCCTCATAAAACCAGTTGGTTAGCCGATGAAATGTTTGAATCTCCAGGTGAAGGTGTAATCTCGCCAAGATCGCCGCACTTATTACAGCGCTGCCCTACCATTAAACAGCGGCATAAATTAGCCGCGGCGCAGCGACGCGCCCCTCGGCTTACAATATTGAGACCTCACGCCTTAACGTGTAATGAAAGCGATAAATACTCCTTCTGAAAACCCGTTAATGATTCGTCTGGCCGGCCTCTGTTAAACAATCGTTAATTAAACACGGGGCGGCCGCTCAAAACGCACCGCGGCCATGGAATAAAAAAATGCGCGTCCCTGCCACTCTCTCCCTCGTATTCTCGGGATCACATCCTGGAAATGATGATCTTTGAAGCTTCGTACATTTCATTGTAAAACTGGACTTTTATTAGATATTGTTTTCCTTTTTTGTTGTTGTTAAAGGAGAACTATGAGGGGGGTGCTTTTCACTCACCTCATAGTTCTAGCCGACCTGTGACAATGAGACTGTCACAGGTCGGCTCAGTAGATCGGGAGGTGAGTGAACACATAGCGGCGTTCGCTCACCTCTCGATCCTGTCACGGCTCTCTGCCGTGACAGGGGAGGGGCTGGATTCCCCCCTCCCCGCTCCGATCCACCAGCGCTGACTGGCGGAACGGACGGGGGAGGGGGCGGGTACAGCTGGCTCTGCCTCTAGATAGGAGGAGCCAGCTGTCACTCACGCAGCTGGGCGGATCCCGACACAATTGTCGGGATCCGCTTCAGCTGCGGCGTCTCAGTATACCGCGAGCAGCAGCTCTCTATATACTGAGCTGTAGCTCGCGGTATACTGAGCTTAGGGTGACGGGAGGACGCTAGTTTGTGTCCTCCCGTTACCCTAAGGAGAACTATGGGGAAAAGCCTTAACCACATAGTTCTCCTTTAAATCCTTTTGGTACAAAAAAATTACTTTTACAGCATAAAATCCCGAACATTGTTCACCACCGAGCGTTTTTACTTTATAATGTCTGTTCGCTTGGTAGCAAATTTGACTTTTTCAGGAAGAGTCAATTCACTAGCTCAGGGGTCAGCAACCTTAAATACTCAAAGAGCCATTTGGACCCGTTTCCCCACAGAAAAGAAAACACCGGGAGCCACAAAACCCTTTTGACATCTAAAATGAAGATAACGCGTCATATAGCGTTTTTTTACTGGGCGGGATTACATTGAAATGTGTGACCATGTCACCGGTCACACATTCCAACCTAGTCACAAACTTTGATAGAACAGCGGCCCTGTCTAATCATTTAATCAGAGAAATAGATTATAATAGGCAACATTATAACAAGCAACATTACAGTGTAATGTTCCCCATTATAATCCACTTTTCTAATTAAAATGAAATAACAGCACACAGTTACACCCGTACCTCCCCATCCCCCATTCGGACTCACCTGCCAAGCCTCACAGCCAGCATCCCAGCCAGACGCTGTGCACTGCAGGGAGTGGGGCATGTGACGCACACTTCTCTCCCACCGCCTGTTACTAGGGACGAGGCCGGGAGATAGGAGGTGAGTCACAGGACCCGTCCCCTCGCTGAGAAGCCCGTCAGCAGTTTGGGGCCCCGGGACCCTGCACTGCCGCATATTCCACCAGGGGGGGGTTCCCAAGACCGGACCTCACTGGGCGCCCCCACAGCCTCAGGCCCCGGTGCGGCCGCACCGGCGGTAGTTTTTCTGTCCCTGGACAGGGAGCCGAAACAGAGGGATGAAAGAGCCACATGCGGCTCAGGAGCCGCAGGTTGCTGACCCCTGCCCTAGCTCAACAGCAAAAAAGTTTTCCCAGCACACTCGCCAGCCAGCATGCAAAAACACCTGTCTAACAAGGGACCCCGCACATCACAACGGCAGCTGAGACCCCCCAGTGTGTCACTGCACCAAATCAGTCAAGCAAAACAAATGGCAAACGCACTAATCAACTTATCACCAGCTTTAAAGCAAGGTGCACATGGAAGGGCTTTAAACAATACAACAGCAAAATTCCCTAGCTCAGCCCCCTCCCTCCTTGCCCTCTCCTCTACTGGGAGCACTGGCAGAACTATCACCATAGCGAACTAGGTGGCCGTTATGGGGCTCGAGGCATAGGCACAGGGGGGCCCGGCCAGGACAAGGAGCAAAGTGCGGGCCGCCTGGGTTGCTATGGCATCACAGGCTGCTGGCTGTCACTGGCAGTTGTAAGGAGGAATGCACCGCTGTTCAGATAATTGACAACCTGTCAGTGATCTGTGCAGCGGCGCCTTCCTCCTCACAGCCGCTGCGGATTAAGTGACAGCCAGTAGCTGCAGAGGAGGAGGCGGGCCAGTTGTTCGGCAGCGGAGGAGGCAGGGCCCGTCGACAGAGGAGGTGGGCCCCGTGACAGAGGAGGGGGAGCGGATCGGGGCTGACAGGTAAGAGGTGTGCCAGCCCACCTGAGACACTACAGAGCCCACCATAGAGAGTCTATGGTGGGCTCTGCATTGTCACTCTCAGGTGGGCTGTTTGGGACTTCAGGTGGGCTCTGCAAGGGGCGTAACTAGAAATCACATACAAAATTTTGCTAGTTACGCCCCTTAATGGGAGTGACTAATTACTGTCTGTGCTGTGCCAGTTCCTCTGTCCCTCCCCAACCCTATTCTACATATATGTAGCTGCCAGGGGAGGAGTGAAGGAGAATAATATACAGTGTCACTTGAGCCTGCTGGGGCTGCTGACATCACATCCAAGATGGCGGCTCCCAGCAGCAGTCTTAGGGCATTTGGATGCCTACACAAGGGAGGCTTTTCCAGGTAAATAACATGAATAAATCCGGTAAATGCCTCATATAATTGTGCTGTGAAATCAGTTTTGTCTAAATGACTCCACTCACTCCACTGTAATAGGGATCAGGCTCAGGCTCTCTAGCAGCAGTCATCGGGATACATGAACTTTGAAAAATGTCAGCCGACGGAGTAATGGATCCATCTATAATGCAGAGCATAGCCTTTTCCCTGGTCGGCTAAGTCACAAGAACCAATAAGGTGGAAGGAATGGATAACCTAACCCCATTTCTATTCAAAAGGGGCGGGCTCATAGCAGCCATATTGTCGCTCTGTGTTGGGGTTGTCGGGGAAAGTTGAGAGTTCTGTGTATTTTGAACTTGCCATTGGTACATGCCCCCTATGCCAGTGCCCGGCTTCCCGTGCCTTTTGTTTGACAATAGTTGGCTTATTACCCCTACAAATGGCTAGAAAAGAATAACAATTTTTGCCCCTTTAGATTTCTAGGGGGGTTCCCCGCAAGATTTGCAAAATTGTTTGCGAACCGAAACTGGGCAGATCCTGTCAGGAAACAGGGGGTGGTACCACTCCTCTGGGTCGACAGGCGCAGGGCACGGGTTCCCCTCCAGTCTGGCAGAACTCCTGGTGCCCGGGTTGCAGGTGCGCATGCGCGAATCAAGCGGCGGACGCGCGTACGCAGTACTCAGGTTGCGCGCGCAGTTCCGGAAGCACGAGGGTAGCGCACCTGCGCCATTCAGGCTATCAGGTGTGGGCTTTGGTGGGGGAGGTTCCCAGCACACACCTTCCACCTCTCTCGCCTGCCATTGGCTGCCGGGGAGGCAAGCCTCCTGGTTGCCTCGGTGACCAGGGGGTGGTCTTACATCTTCTGGCTATAAAAACCTGGCCAGAGCTCTGGCTTGTTGCTGAGTTATTCCACCCTATGGTGTGATTTCCATGCTCCCTATCTGTGCACCTTGCCTTGCTTCCTGACCCCTAATCTGGACCCCCTGTTGCCGACCTTGAACTGCCTTTTGCCCCTGAACCCTCGCTGCCCGCCTCGACTCGGATTGGACTTGACTTCTCTTTGGATTACCCCTTTTGTACCTCTGCCTTCGGACGCTTCAGGCCATTTCCTGCCAGTGAGCTCCACTCCAATTCTGCCAAGCCATTGGCAATCCTGACAGATCCACTCATCCCTAATTGAGACATGTATTCAGCAGGCCCCAGCTTACCTTATGTTGGGTATAAGTTAGCCTACAAGGAGAGCATCCGGTATAGGTGCAGGTTTAGTAACTTACAGTACAGTAGTGTACCACGGCCTCTGAAACACAGTGGGGATCATATAAGGAAGTGTTGGGGTTCCTCTTTTATTTTGGGGCACGGAGAGGTCACAAGATGAGCATGGAAGAAACCCCAGGCAATGACCTGATGATGTCTCCAAGTGCAGGGGGTGGTGGTGGAACTAAGCAATGCCATGGCAGTCTGTGACCTGGTTAAGCCTGCTGGGAACCAGAACGCACCCGGATTGATGGAGAAATGGTAAAAGGCACATTTGGCCATTCATATTAATTAATTTTATTCAAAAGACAACACGGCATCACACAGCTTCCTAATTACTCCCCGGAGGGCAATCAAGTAACAAGAGCTCCATGGAGGTAATTATTTCTGGAGACCATTTTCTATGTCAATCCCCAACATGCAGCACTTAGTTCTCTAGCCGCTGGATCTGCTCTACTGGTAATCTCTCTGGAGATGTACACATGAGTGATTCTGCACTCAGCTCTGTTAATGGTGATGAGTGAACTGAACAAAGTTTGGTTCACTGCACGTTCACCAAACCCCTCTGTGAAACCTAAACATTGCACCTGAACCCCATTGAAGTCCATGGGAGCTGAATCACGCTATTTGCTATATAGAGCATTTATAGTTTGTATTTATCGAAGGTGATCAAATCTTCTCTTCTTCTCCAGGGAGAATAAATGTCATGTTATGCCCGAGATATGGTTGTAACATGAAACATGGCCACAAAGGTGAAATCTAAGAACTACCAGAACACCCAGATCCTTCTCCATCATTGACGTTGCCGTTCAATTGACTTCTCCATCATTGAATTCCATGGGTCTCCTGACTTCTCCATCATTGACTTCCACTGGTCTACTGACTTCTCCATCATTGAATTCCACAGGTTTACTGACTTCTCCATCATTGACTTCCATGGGTCTACTGACTTCTCCATCATTGACTTCCATGGGTCTATTGACTTCTCCATCATTGACTTCCACTGGTCTACTGACTTCTCCATCATTGAATTCCACAGGTTTACTGACTTCTCCATCATTGACTTCCATGGGTCTCCTGACTTCTCCATCATTGACTTCCACTGGTCTACTGACTTCTCCACCATTGACTTCCACGAGTCTACTGTTCTTCTCCATCATTGACTTCCATGGGTCTACTGACTTCTCCATCATTGAATTCCATGGGTCTACTGACTTCTCATCCATTGACTTCCACTGGTCTACTGACTTCTCCATCATTGAATTCCACAGGTCTACTAACTTCTCCATCATCGACTTCAATGGGTCTACTGACTTCTCATCCATTGACTTCCACTGGTCTACTGACTTCTCCATCATTGAATTCCACAGGTCTACTAACTTTTCCATCATCGACTTCAATGGGTCTACTGACTTCTCCACCATCGACTTCCACGGGTCTACTGACTTCTACATCATTGACTTCAATGGATCTACTGACTTCTCCATCATCGACTTCAATGGGTCTACTGATTTCTCCTTTACTGACTTCCATGGGTCTACTGACTTCTCCATCATTGACTTCCAGGGGCCTACTGACTTTTCCATCATTGAATTCCACGGGTCTACTGACTTCTCCACCATTGACTTCCATGGGTCTACTGACTTCTCCACCATTGACTTCCACGGGTCCACTGACTTCTCCATTATTGACTTCAATGGATCTACTGACTTCTCCATCATTGACTTCAATGGATCTACTGACTTCTCCATCATCGACTTCAATGGGTCTACTGACTTCTCCATCATCGACTTCAATAGGTCTACTGACTTCTCCACCATTGACTTCCACGGGTCTACTCACTTGTCCACCATTGACTTCCACGGGTCTACTGACTTCTCCACCATTGACTTCCACGGGTCTACTGACTTCTCCATCATTGACTTCCACTGGTCTACTGACCTCTCCATCATTAACTTCCACTTTCATTGACCAAGATTTACCAAATTTGGTGGATGACATTTCCTGGGATCACTGGCTGCCTGATTACATTACAGCATCCGGGAATTCGGGCAGTTACATTGGCAGGTCTGCAAACCGCAAACAGGCTGAGTTCACCTTCAACCCACGCTGGACCCAAACCCAAATCTCATCCCTAGTATGTAAATCAGTAAGAACAAACTCCTGTAGGAAAATGCTGTTTTTCAGCAGAGCAGTTATGGTTAGCTTGGTAAACATGTAAAAAATTGTAATTGTAAAATATTCATATTCAGTATTTTATATTTATTAGCCATTTAACATTTTTACTGTCCTAAGCATAATATTATATATACTATATTGCCAAAAGTATTGTGCCCCTCCCCCTCTAAATCATTGGATTTAGGTGTTCCACGACATTTCCTGGCTGCTAAATATTCCACGGTCACCTGTTACTGGGATTATAACAAAGTGGAAGCAACTGGGAACAACAGCAACTCAGCCAGGAAGTGGTAGGCCACGTCACATGACAGAGCGGGGTCAGCGCATGCTGAAGCGCACAGTGCGCAGAAGTCGCCAACTGTCTGCAGAGTCAATAGCTACAGACCTCCAAACTCCATGCGGCCTTCAGATTGGCGCAACAACAGTGCGTAGAGAGCTTCATGGAATGGGTTTCCATGGCCGAGCAGCTGCATCCAAGCCGCACATCACCAAGTGCAATGCAAAGCGTGGGATGCCGTGGTGTAAAGCGCGCCGCCACTGGACTCTAGAGAAGTGGAGACGTGTTCTCTGGAGGGACCAATCACGCTTCTCTGTCTGGCAATCCGATGGGCGTGTCTGGATTTGGCGGTTGCCAGGAGAACGGTACTTGCCTGACTGCATTGTGCCAAGTGTAAAGTTTGGTGGAGGGGGGGTTGTTTTTCAGGGGTTGGGCTCCGCCCCTTAGTTCCAGTGAAGGGAACTCTTAAGACATCAGCACACCAAGACATTTTGGACAATTTTGTAGGAAGAGTTTGGGGATGGTCCCTTCCTGTTCCAACATGACTGCGCAGTGCGCACCAGTGCACAAAGCAAGGTCCATAAAGACATGGATGGGGGAGTTTGGGGGGGAGGAACTTGACTGACATGCATTATTCGGTACATACATTTCTTTTAGACTGTTCTGTGGACGTTCTGCCGCTTCAGGGCCGTCCGTCTGACGCGGCGTATTTTCATATTGTTCCTCCGCAGAGCTGCCACTTGCACAATCTGCTCACCTGGAAAATGGAGAATAATATTTATGTTTTGTAACGTCCCGTTTAGTGCTACGTTGGCACTTATCGGCCCGGCCCGAGTCGCGGCTCTGCGGGAGGAATTGATTGGTAAGAGCTTTGCTGGCAGTCGTCTCTGCTGATGGTTCACAAGTGTTAATTGGAATGTATCGCCCTGGTCAATACCAGCTGTGCCAGAGGCGGGCGAAGGCAACATCACCGCGTGCTGCAACCTATACAGCAGCGCAGCGCACGCGGGCGCCCTCGCATCACACCGCTCGTGCACGGTAGGCTACAGCAGAGTTTGTCACGGCCTGGGATTGGGAGATTTGCCCCGGAATACGTCCCCGGACTCTCAGATTTATAACACGGAACACAGAAATAATTCATCATTTTGTTACACTTGTTACAGATGGAGTATAATAGGAATATTTGTCTCTTCCCT
>NW_017308120.1:217952-227879 GCF_000935625.1 Nanorana parkeri | reverse complement strand
AGTGTTGACCGTTCCCGCACCGCCCCCCCCCCCCCCTCTCCTCATCAATATGCTAATTATTATTTTAAATAAAAACCTTTCCATTTTTATTATATACCTTATTTTAGTCCTGGTGATGTCATCAATGATCTCTGTGCTTCTCTATGCAATGCAGGCTGGGACGCATGTTTTGGATGGGGAAGATTTGGAGGCTCTGCCAGGTTTTTATTACTCCATCAAGACATCCCAGAGGCTCAGGGGCTGCGCAAGGAAACAGAGAAAAGATCATTATTGAACAAGCTCACTGACTCTCCTGAGGTGCCGCTCACACACAGCCAGGATCCCCTTCTACGGGTACCCCGAATCTCAGCCAAAATGTAAGAACACAACAAGGAGAGCCGAACCTAATGGTGGAAGAGTCCAATCAGCTTCAATGATCCATCATGTGATCAGATCAGCCAATGTGTTACGGGGGCTCCGAACACCCTTCATCAGGGCTTGAATCTTACATGTGACTGAGAGACTCAAAGAGGAAGAATCCCCGAGATATGATACGTGATCAGAGATGTACGAGTCCAGAGCATGTGAGACTACATAACATGCTGTATTCCTTCCTTTATTCCTCTTCCTTTTTCCCTTCCTTTATTTCATCCTTCCTTCCTCTTTTCCTTTATTAATTCCTTCCTTCTTATCTTCCTTTTCTCCTTCCTGCTTTCTTTTCTACTCCCTACTTCCTTCCTTCATTTGTTTTATCTATCTTCCTTCCTATGTTCACTCCTTCCTTTCTTTCTTCCTTCTTCATTTCTTCCTTCCTTCTTATCTTCCTTTATTCTCTCCTTCCTTCCCTTCCATCCTTCCCTCCTTTCTTTCTCACTTCTTCTTTCTTCGATCCTTTACTCCTTCCTTCAATCTTCCTTTATTCCTCTCTTCCTTTTTCCACTCCTTCCTTCATTCTCTCATTTCATCCTTCCTTCCTTTTTTCTCTTTCCTTCTTATCTTCCTTTATTCACTCCTTCCTTCTCTTCCATCTTTCCTTCCTTCCTTTTTTTTCTTCTTCCTTCCATCCTCCTTTCTTTTCTCCTCCCTACTTCCTTCATTTATTTGTTTTAACTTCCTTCCTCTCTTCTTTTTTTACTTCCTTCCTATATTCTCTCCTTCCTTTCCTTCCCTTCCATCCAATCATCCTTCCCTCCTTTCTTGCTCACTTCTTCCCTAATTAACTTCCTTTTTTCTTTTCTTCCTTCTTCTCTTTCTTCAATCATTTATTCACTCTTTCCTTCCCCTTCTTTCTTTTCTTCTTCTTTTCTTTATCCCTCCCTCCTTCCTTTTCTTTCTTTCCTTTTTTTCTCTTCCACCCATCCTTCATTTACTCTTTCTTGTCCTTCCCTTCCATTCTTCTTCCTTTTTGCAGCAGTTGTTGTACTGTAAGTCCCAGCAGATCCCATAAGTTGCCCGCTGTGCCACCCTCTCCGTCCTCCCACTGCCCACCCGCCACACTGACACTATATCTCAGCGTTGTAGGATCATGGCCAGCTTGGCGCGGCTTTGACGCACAACTCACCACAATGAGGATCGTGGAGGAGGGGGGAGGAGCCCCGCGAGGTTCGGAAATTGTTATCCGCTTATTACATTGTGAAATGTTAGCAGTGAGACTTGGCACAGCGACAGCTTGTTACAGCCCACAAGATGCCGGACTCCGGCTGCTCTCACACCGGTGTGTCTGCCAGGATCAGCTCAGTGTGGGATCAGTGGGCGATGACCCGCACACACACCCTGCATTGTATGAGGAGCTCCGGCATCAGACTCCATCTACATGCTGAGACTTGTGGTTGGCCTGAGGCTGCAGGATTGCCAGTCACCCATAGATGAGGAAATGCTCCCTCCTCCCTGCAGCAGACTGATCACTGGGGGAGGGGAAATGCTTCATCCTTCCCACAGTAGTCTGATGGCATCATCAGTCCTACAATTGTCCAGTCACAGGCTGGGATGTGCCTTGGACCGAGCTGTCTTGCTTTATTCTCATCTCTGGGCCCCCCATCCCTGCCGTCCACCCCATGCCCTGCCATTCAACCTTTCTAAGCCCTTTGTCCCCTGTCACATGACCCTTGGCTGCACCTCTTCCAAACGTGAAGACCAGAAATCCACCACCACCATCCAGGCCCTTGCTGATTGGTCTTGGCTCCGCCCCTCCTTGTGACATCATTGTGCTGCCGCTGAATCTTCAGTACCCTTTGATGATCCACCAGTGGGACATAACGGCCCAAATACTGATGGCCACCTGACACTGTGGGCCCTGAGTCCTCTTGTGTCTTCAGACCTTCTTCGGCTTCCCATGTCAATGCTTGGGGTCCACACAGGGCCGGATTTACTCTTCCTGTTGCCCCGAGGCCAGGTTCCTTAGGTGGTGGCGCCCTTCCCCCCCCCCCCCCCCCCCGGCTGACCTCTCCAATTTGCAGGGTGAAATAGGGAGGCCGATGGCTTGTGTGATACAATGTATCCTGTATTAGCGATGGACATGTGAGACGCCATCAGCCCAGAGGGAGCGCAGGAAGATATTCCTCTGTTTCCTTTCTTTACAGAATATGATTAATTCAAGAAGATCAAAACTCAATCAATCAAATGTAACAAGTTCCTGTAATTCCAAAAGCTGTTTTCAATCTCTTTAAATCTGCAGCTTTCATTCAAATAATCCCTGGTGATAAAGGTACTTCCTGTTATAGGGTGACAACGCTCCTTTCCTGTCTCTCAATTCTGCTCCGGTTTTGTCACCTTCTCGTATCTCCCAATTGAGCTCCTGCGTTGTCCCCTTCTCATCTGCACCGCCTGGTGGAGGCTACAAGCAGCCATCCTGTCACACATTGCTCAGATATGGTCCATCGTTGTCAGGAAGCCGGTCCAGAGAAATGTTATAGGGTGACAACACTCTGTTCCTGTCTACCAATTGTGGTCCTGCGTTGTCACCTTCTCATCTGCACCCCCTGGTGGAGGCTACAATCAGCCAACCTGACACACATTGCTCACGTATGGTCCATTATTGTCAGGAAGTCGGTCCAGAGCAATGACAAGCATGTAGACAGGAAGAAGCAAACAGATGACCTCCAGGAGGGTGACACTTGTAGTCCTTCTGTATATAAGGACTGTATATCTTTATTATGTCATTGTATCACTTGTAGTCCTTCAGTATATAAGTGCCGTATATCTTTATTATGTCATTGTATCACTTGTAGTCCTTCTGTATATAAGTGCCGTATATCATTATTATGTCATTGTATCACTTGTAGTCCTTCAGTATATACCGTGTTTCCCCGAAAATAAGACACTGTCTTATTTTCTTTTTGACTCAACAAAACACACAAGTCTTATTTTCGGGGTAGGTCTTATTTTTTTTAATGTACAACAATCCACACTTATTACCGGTAGAAGACTTACAAGGCAGGAGTGAGTGGCAAAGTTAAGAATAGGGTGATCAGGGCAGTCAGGGGCGCCGTACCTTACCAAGAGCAATTTGGTAACCAATCGCTAGCCAGAATGAGGGAAGTGCGCTTTCACTATCAATTCCTCACAGGCGGAGTGCATTTGGTATCACTCCGCCTCCGCTATAGAGGAAGCATCGGCTTATGCGGCTCTGCTCCCTCCGCTGCCGCCTTGCTTCCTCTAGCGCTGGCTTCGTGGGCCCCCCTGATTCTCTCCCGCCTCTCCCGCAGCTCTTCAAGTTTCCCCTTATGCCACCACCGGCCCTGGGAATGGTCACAACTAGGTCTTATTTTCAGGGTAGGTCTTATATTTAAGCAATTCCCAAAAATATCACAAAGGTCTTATTTTCGGGGTAGGTCTTATTTTCAGGGAAACAGGGTAAGTACTGTTTTCTCTCCTTGCTCTCTCCCCTGGCTGTCTCTCCTCTCTCTCTCACCCCTGGCTGTCTCTCCCGGCTCTCTCTCCTGGCTCACCTTGCTGTATTTTGCTGTGTAAACTAATATTCTTTGATGTAATACATAGCACTACAACCCCCATTATCCCCCAGAAAGTCGTCAGGGAGCTCGGCTCAGCAGACTCAGACTGATAGGTAATCATGTGTGCACAGCCAAATAAATAGACCAGAATGGAATAAAGGGGCCACCATTCCCCCCCTTCCTGATCTACCAGCATCAGCTTTGAGAGCTCCTCATGGATCACCATCTACCTAATGGGCACCCCTGGTCTAGACAAAGTCTTTCTTCATCCTGACGTCCCCAATATCCTTCCTTTGAGATGATTATTTCTCCTAAACTGACCATATATATATATACCCATATAACCCGACATCTGATATGACACGCTGGGAGATTTTTAGTTACGCTCAGGATGTCGTTTTATACCGAAGGGCAGTATATAAAAGAAAAAAAGAGATCTGTGATTAACGAGCCGTCAATTGATTCCAAAAGGCCTAAAATTAGGTCCTTTTCATATTCTATTCCACCTTGCATTCACTTCCATTTCCTACAAGACTTTTCATCATCCCTCCGAAGGCTCGGGCGAAAGGCCCGGAGAGGACGAAACTTTTAAGGAAATGCGTTACGTTTTTTTATTTAACGACGGACGACAATGTCCCGGGCTTTCTTTTTTTGCATGTATGTATGTAGAACGAATTATTTTTTTCTTTTTTTGGAGCTTCAGAAGATCTTTAAGTCGAAAATTGAATGGCAGAAACTTGTCAAAGCAAAAGGAAAAATATATATGATTTTTTTTTCTTTTCCTTATTCCTCTGCCATGCTTACGGCAGACAAGGCAGTATCCTGATTTGCTTAATGCTGACATTTTTCTTTCTTGTCCTTGAAAAAAAAAAAAAAATCACAGCGGGAGATTCTAAAATATGCCAAGCAAAAGGTCTTTTGGCAGGTGCTTTTCCCATCCATTACGGTTTAACTTCAGTCCACTTGTTAAAGGATCGCATTTTAGAATATATGTAAAAAGGAAAAAAAAACTTAACATTCCTTTACGGTCCCCATTAAAACGGGCGGATAATGATTGCTCCTCTCGCGAACAGATTGCACATATGTGGTAGATCAAGATTAAGGTGCCGAGATATCTTCAAGTGTCTTTTTCCCGTCTCCCAATTGAAAGTTCATGTCTAAGTTATCTCGCTATTATCATAAATAGCTCTCACAAAGTCAAACATTCACAAAAGCTTAAAAAAAAAAGAAAGAGGGGAACTTTGAAGTTTATATTTGTTTGAGGAAGAGTTTGTCATATTCAGCCACAAGTTGGCCTTGGGAAGGTCAGTCTTAGAAGAGCTTAACGATCCATGTTATATGCCATAAATATTTCCTGTTGCTATATTCATTCTGACTACTCTTATGCAAATAGGGGGTCATTTAAATCAACACTCTATGGCCAAACGTTGTGGACACCTGACTATCACACCTATATGAGCTTGTAAGACATCCAAAGCCATGGCCATTAATATGGAGTTGCTCGGCAACTCTTCTGAGAAGGCTTTCCACAAGATTTGGAAGCATCTGAGGGAATTTGTGCCCATTGGTGAGGTCCGGTACTGATGTTGGCTGAGACATCCCATGCCAAAACCATAGCCAATAATATGGAGTTGCCCAGCAACTCTTCTGAGAAGACTTTCCACAAGATTTGGGAGCGTCTGTGGGAATTTTTGCCCATTGGTGAGGTCAGGTACCGATGTTGGCTGAGACATCCCATGCCAAAACCATGAAGAGAAGAGAACACAGAAGAGTTGCTCGGCAACTCTTCTGAGTAGACTTTCCACAAGATTTGGGAGTGTCTGTGGGAATTTGTGCCCATTGGTGAGGTCAGGTACTGATGTTGGATGAGAAGACCTGGCTCACAATCAGCATTCCAATTAATCTCAAACGATGTTCAGTAGGGTTGAGGTCAGGGCTCTGTGCAGGACACTCAAGTTCCTCCACACCAAACTGGTCAAACTATGTATTTATGAAGCTGGGTTTGCACACAGGGGGTAGTCATGGTGAAACAGAAAAAAGCCTTCACCAAAGTGGTCAAACCATGTCTTTATGGAGCTGGCTTTATACACAGGGGACAGTCATGGTGAAACAGAAAAAGGCCTTCACCAAACTGGTCACACCATGTCTTTATGGAGCTGGCTTTGTACACAGGGGGCAGTCATGGGGAAAGAGAAAAGGGCCTTCACCAAACCGTTACCACACATTTGGAAGCATAAGGTCTAAAGTGTCTTTATATGTGGTAGCATCAACCATTCCCCTCATTGAAGACACTTGAAGGGGTGTCTACATATGTTTGACAATATAGTATAGGTTTAATGGTCAGCTGTCCACATAATTGTGGCCATATAGTGTACTTATCCCAGTAGGCATACCAAGACAGCCAAGAGTTCCCATCGGCCATCGGTGGTCTCCAGTTCTTCCGATGGGATTACAGGGTGTTCTCAAATAGACATGATGTTCCAAATCTCTACTAGGCGATCATCTCCAACAAAGCCCCACAGGGGGATTCAGTGTAAAGCACTGGGTAAGGTCTTTTTTTGATGCTCTTTTGGGTTGCCCAAGTTTGCATGTTAATGACTTTGGAGTGTGGAGCAAGGAGTTGGGAAGTGATACCTCCAGTGCCAAGCATATCAATGTTTTACAAGGTCCTTAAAGGAGAACTATGGGGTCAGTGTTTTTCCCCATAGTTCTCCTTAGGGTAACGGGAGGACACAAACTAGCGTTACCCTAAACTCAGTATATAGGGAGCTACAGCTCGCGGTATACTGAGATGCCGCAGCCGGAGCGGATCCCGACATCGATGTCGAGATCCACCCAGCTGCGTGAGTGACAGCAGGCTCTGCCTATCTAGAGAGAGAGCCAGCTGTACCCGCCCCCTCCCCTGTCCGTTCCGCCAGTCAACGCTGGCGGATCGGAGCGGGGAGGGGGGAATCCAGCCCCTCCCCTGTCACGGCAGAGAGCCGTGACAGGATCGAGAGTTGAGCGAACGCCGGTATCTGTTCGCTCACCTCCCGATCTACTGAGCCGACCTGTGACAGTCTCATTGTCACAGGTCGGCTAGAACTATGAGGTGAGTGGAAATCACTCATCTCATAGTTCTCCTTTAAAGAGGATCTTGTAATAATTTACAGGAAGTAGATGATGACCCCGGAAAGATGGCGCCGTCCTTTTTATTGGGTATTCAAAGAGAACACCTTATTTAGCAACATTTACTGCTATGTGTACAGCCCATATCGCTTTACCAAATCATCTCCAATGTATTACTGGTAACATCTTGTGCCAAAATACAGGATGTTGGGAAAGATGGTTCTGAGTGAGAGTAGAAGTAAGGCAGCAAATTCATAGACACCTCAACCTGTACACGAGAGCAATTAGCAATTAAAATAGAGAGCAATTAGCACTATCTGCTCACCCCTGGACACGGCAAGGCTACTCTACACCATGGCCTGCATTTTATTTCCATTTATTTACTGCAGGCCCGTGGAATGGAACCTGTGGTGCCCCATAGAGTTCCCACTGCTTAACACCACAAAAACAACTCAGTGATTGGATGAACCACTGGTCACATGACTTTTACAGGTCAATAGACCAGGCCCTTCTCCTCTCAACTTCTATTTCACTGCTTTATATAGAGTCCCTTCAGTGTCCCGAAGAAACTGGAGTGCAACGCACATTTGCAAAGCATATCACTGAGCTTTATAAATGTCCATGGTAAGGCCAATTTGTTTTTTTTCAATACATTTGGGACAATATCCCTCATAACTTTCCTGACAGCCCCATGCAAGATAATAACTCAGGAGAACATAGACAGAACGTCATGCCCTAGCAGAGATGGGAGCCTCTTGGGTACGTGCGCACTTGCTGACGTCTGCCTAGACACTCTTATGGCTGTTTATGCTCTCCGGTGGTAAGACGGTGTTTACTTACAGTGAATGGGATAGAGAGATGCGTTAGATGATCTCACATGTAGAAATTGCTATTGATGATCCAGAGATAGTAAATTATTCACAGCTAGGAAAACATATCCGCCATTTACTCCCAAACTCATGTCGGACTGTTGGAGGTGATGTTGTAATAACACAGATTGATATGCTTTGACATATATGAAAGGCTTTCCTGGAACAAGATGGCTCCAGAAGCACAAACTACACTGTATGACCAAAAGGGTTTGGACAACTGACCATCATACCTATATGCGCTTGTTGGATCATCACGTTACAAAATCATGGCCATATGAAGTCGCACCATTTCTTTGTGGCTTCAACTGCTTCCACTCTTCTGGAAATGCTTTCCACAAAATGTTGGAGTGCCTTTGGGATATTTTTACCCAATTGTGAAATCAGGATGCTGGGTGAGAAGACCTGGCTCACATTTGGAGTCCCAATGAATTTGTTCAGTATGGTTGAGGTCAGGGCTCTGTGCAGGACACTTGAGTTCCTCCAAACCCAACTGGTCACATCATGTCTTCATGGAGCTGGCCTTGTACACAGGGGACAGTCATGGGGAAACAGAAAAGGTTCTTTACCAAACTGGTCAAACCATGTCTTTATGGGGCTGGCTTTGTACCCATGGGGACAGTATTGGAGGAACAGAAAAGGGTCTTCATCAAACTGGTGACACCATGTCTTTATGGAGGTGGCTTTGTACACAGGGGACAATCATGGACGAACAGAAAAGGGTCTTCACCAAACTGGTCAAACCATGTCTTTATGGGGCTGGCTTAGTACCAGGGGGGGACAGTATTGGAGGAACAGAAATTGGTCTTCTTCACCAATCTGGTCACATCATGTCTTTATGGAGCTGGCTTTGTACACAGTGGAGAGTCATAGTTGAACAGAAAAGGGTCTTCACCAAACTAGTCCCAAAAGATTAGAAGTCCATACTTGTCTACAATGTGTGCTGTAGTATTAAGAGTAACCTTCACTGGTACCACCCAAACTCAATCCCTTGGACCATATAATGTAGGTGTGATGATCAGGTGTCCTCATACTGTTGGCTGTCTGGTGTATGTAAATTATATTTATGTTATCATTACTGTTCAGTACAAAAGTGTACAAAAGCATGTCATGTGTACCTGTCAGATGGGTAATACTAGGTGTATGTAAGGGACCATCCTTGATTGCTTAGCAACTGGAGTGATATATGACAATTATTTTTAGCTACATTTCATACAGGGTGACTCTGTGTACTATGGGTTTTCTACAGAGATAGTACAGCAGTAGATGTGTGCTTTCAGACTGTCTCTCTCTAACTGAAGGTCTGTACTGGCCACACAGAACACAAAAGGAGGGGAAGGAAGAAGGAATGAATCTCCTATCTACCTTAGACAGCTGTGTGTGTAATCTCAGCTTCAATGATGCACTTCTTCTGTGAATGATACCTTCTCTCCTTGGCCATTGAGCTGTCACTGGGGAGCTGGAGTTGCATAGCTCTGGCACCCAGCTCGATTCTTATACGCACAGTGCACTGTGCAGGTACACAAGACAATAATTTGCTAGAAGAGAAGGGGGGTTGTTCTGCAAGAAGTGGCATGCAAAGTCTGCCAGAAGTTTTACTTCCTAGCAATGTTTTTTTTTTAGTGAAGTTCCACTGAGATTTTTTTCAGCAACGCAGGTAAAGATGGCCAGTAAACATGGGAAGCTCCACCTACTGGCTAAGCTGATAATACAAAATAAATATACTGTATGTAATATTTGATATGTACATGAGGATGCAAAAAAAGTTAAGCGAATGTTATTTTTTAGTCCAGACCATAATATATATGAAGAAACAAATGTATAAATACATATAAAATGACTATTACAAATCATTGTTATATGCAGTTTTGCCACCTGTCCAGGATTCACCCGGACAGTTCGGGTTTTGAATGCTGTGTCCGTGTTTCTTGGCAGCTGAAACCTGGACACAAGATGTCAGGCAGACAGGGGCAACCAAAATTAAAATAGGGGCTACGCCCCTCCCCCTCCCTCTCCCCCCC
>NW_017308120.1:212940-217719 GCF_000935625.1 Nanorana parkeri | reverse complement strand
CAAAATTAAGATAGGGGCTACTGCCCCCCCGCTGAAAATAGTCTCGACTGTGATATTTAGATATAAATATATGAATGGGCAGCACTGTTTACATATGAGTACGCTGCGACTCATTCTCCGCCAAAAATGCCTGTGCGTCGCTGGAGTGTTCTGGTTTTGCTGGAAGAAAAGGTGGCAACCCTAGTTATATGTGCATCCTCATTATACAGTGTGTTATATGTAGGGATGCTCCGATACCGATACAAGTATCGGTATCGGCGGCGATACCGAGTATTTGCATGAGTACACGAGTACCTGTGCCGCGTCCGCCATCTTCAAGGACCCGAAAACGCCGCACACAGGACCTCCATAGCGTCTTCAATCAAACAAGATGGCCGTGAACTCCCACAGCTACCCTGTTTCCCCGAAAATAAGACCTACCCCAAAAGTAAGACCTAGTTTGGTGGTAGCATGTGAGGGGGAACTTGAAGAGCAGGAGAGATGGTATCAGCCTGCAGGGACATACTGTATTAAGGGGATGACAGGGGACTCCCTCCGGCCGGCGCAGTGACAGGGAGCACTCCAGTACCATACTTTACCAACTGCTGTCCCCCGAAGGCACTGCTTAATGTAATGGTACTGTACTGTAATGTTTACCGGTAAATGGTACCGTACTTTACCGCGCTGTCCACTGTCTGATGCCCTTACTGCTGGTACAGCTGTCCGGTACTGTAACAGGCGGAGTGATACCAGATAACTTTGGATTGTTGTACATGAATAACTTTAGATTGTTGTACATTTTGTTGCACATTAAAAAAAAAAAAGACATCCCCTGAAAATAAGACCGAGTGTGTTTTTGTGGGGCAAAAAAAATATAAGACAGTGTCTTATTTTCGGGGAAACACGGTATATCCAAGTCTGCATACCTGGCTTTCTATTATTAAAAAGTTTTTTTTATAATATAAAGCCAGGCATCCAGAATTGGATATAGCTGTGCCACACTATACAGTGTTCTGGTCTGGAGTCTGCACATGTGCTCATCTCTTTTCCCCACTATGGGGATACAAGCCTTAGTTAACAATGGCATGATCTAAATATTAATTTCATGTTCATTTCATGTTCATGTTCTTCATAATATTAAGAAACTGACCTAAAATCATGATTTTGTATTGCTTTAGAAAAAAATGTGACCTGTCCCTTTAAGAAAAAGTATCGGTAATTGGTATCGGCGAGTACTTGAAAAAAGCATCGCTACTCGTACTCGGTGTTAGGAAAGTGGTATCGGAGCATCCCTAGTTATATGTGTTATAGACTATATGTAGTTCTATGAAAGCCTCAATTTTCGCCTAAGGCCTCACAAAGTCTAGAGCCGCCTCTGCTCAAACGGGCTTTTTATCCCATTGGACAGTACCACAGTGGGGTGCACCGTCTTGGATGGAAGAAATCAGAAGACTTTGTGGTGCCTTTGCTGAGATGCTGAGTGTGCATGTACCCAATACCAAAGCTGCAAAATATATATATACATACAGGTGAAGCTCGAATAATTAGAATAATTACCCGTTAATGTTCATTTTAATAATATAATAGTTTTGTTTTTCTCAGCAGGCAATGCACGGGTAGCAGGATTTGTGTCACCTCTGATCCAGAAATCCATGATGATGGTTAAGCAAAGATGGTGTCATCCTTCTGAAGCAAAAGCAGATCCCTCTGATCTCTGTGAGAAGTAACGAATGCCTGGAAGTGTTACATTGACACATTAAATAAGATCCTGCACTTATCATGAAACAATATATATATATACCTGAAGGCAGGTCCACTACCACAGAGCTGCCAGGGCACAGGGTTGAGTGTCTGAATGACTTGCAAGTTGACAACCACTGATCTAGAAGCTTTGTGGGACACAAAGGATTGATCCGAATGCCTAAATCTGAGCAGCTTTAATTAGGATTGGATCAGTGCCAATTTTTTGTGCGCATTTTAGTAAATCGTCTGTGCAAACTTTACAAGATGGGGACTTTAAAACCTTGAACCCCCTTGATTGATACATAGCATTCCATCAGCTGCACAAAGCATCACCTGAGCAGTCACCTAACACATAGCAGATCTTAAAGAATTTGTTGAAATTATACTGACGTATATAAAAAGGATAGATAGATAGATAGATAGATAGATAGATAGATAGATAGATAGATAGATAGATAGATAGATAGATAGATAGATAGATAGATAGATAGATAGATATAGTATATTTCTATACTGTGGTGGATACATTGCATTGAGTGTGTTCTAGAGTCAGAGGGAATGCGCACAGGAAACTGAATTCAGTCTGGCAGAATTCTCGCCGCAGAGGCATCTTGTGAAGGTGTGATAATTGGAGCATCATCTGGGGAAGTATTGTATCTTCAGCAGGAAGACAGCTTTGTATGTGAAGTGTGCTGATAATAAGACGCCCAGAGATAAATATATATTTACACCAGAGGCGTTCTTCTTGAAAAGAGTTTGAGTGTGCTGCTACATGGGTTCCAACAAATTATCTCCAGTGTTTATCTGAACAAATTGTTTTCCGGATAAAGTTGGTGTTTTGCCGTATTCCTAAACCGAGCTCAAGTCTGACACCTTTTGAGTATAAATACAAAGATAGAGAAAATGAAACTGTTAAGAAGTTGGGAGTTGCTAAAATAGGCAACAAAACAAAATATTTTTCAGGTTTGTGCTGTTTTCTCTGAATACTTATACTAACTTATTGCTATCTTTTTCACTCTTTTTCCCTCTTCTCTCCCTTTGCCACCTCTCCTTTCCTTCCTTACTTCTTCCACTTCCATTTCCTCACCTCTCTTTTCCTTTCCTCTTCCCTTCTTTCCCTTCTCTTGTTTACTCTTTCCTCTCCTTTCAGTCTTGGTTTTCCTTCTTCCTCTCTCCCCTTCTGCCCTTTCTTTTGCATTCCTTTGCTTTCCCTTTCCTTTTATTCCCTTCCTCCCTTTAACTCCTGTCCTTTCCTATGCTTTTCTTCTCTCTCTTGCTTTCCTCTGCTCTTCTTTCCTTTCTTTTCTCTTCCTTTTCTTTTCTCTTCTTTTATTCCTTTCCTATTCCCTTCCCTTACTCCAGCTTTTCTTTTTCCTTTGCTCTCTGCTTCTATCCCTTACCTTCCTCTTCATCCCTTGTCTTCCTCTCCTATTACGTTCCTTTGCTCTCTTTTCCCTCCTGACCTTTTCTATCCTTTTTTTCATCCTCTCCTCTCCCTTCCCTTCTTCTCTCTTTTCTTTCCTTTCTCTAATTTTCCCTTTCTTTCCTCTCCTCTCCCTTTCTCTCTTTCCTCTCCTCTGCTCTCCCTTCCTCTCTTTCCTCTCCTCTCCTCTCCCTTCCCTTCTTCTCTCTTCTTTCCTTTCTCTAGTTTTCCCCTTTCTTTCCTCTCCTCTGCTCTCCCTTCCTCTCCTCTGCTCTCCGTTCCTCTCTTTCCTCTCCTCTGCTCTCCATCCTCTCTTTCCTCTCCTCTGCTCTCCCTTCCTCTCTTTCCTCTCCTCTGCTCTCCCTTCCTCTCTTTTCTCTCCTCTGCTCTCCCTTCCTCTCTTTCCTCTCCTCTGCTCTCCCTTCCTTCTACTCCTTTCCTTTCTTTCCTCTGCTATCCTCCTTTATTTATTTATCTCCATTTCTTTCCCTTCCTTTCCCTTTTTTCCTTCCTTCTTTTCCTCTCCTCTTCTTTTCCTTCTTCCTTCTCCTCTCCTTTCTTTCCTGCCCTCTTCTTTCCCTTTCCTTTTTTTTCTTTTACTCTCTTTTCCCTTCCTTCCACTTATCTTGTTTATTTCCTCTCCCCTCCTTTTCTTCTGCTTTCCACTCCTTTCTTTCCTTTCCTCTACTCTCCCTTACTTTCGGAAAAACAAAAACTTAAGCGCACGACTGATACTTGGTCACTGGAAAAATCACGGGCTGTAAATTATGGTGTGCAGGCTCTCACTGACAGGGAGAGGACCCTGCAAATTCGACATATAAACAGAAAAAATCAAAAGAGAGAGCGCTACTACCTAGAGAAAACTTGTATTGAATGGCATCTATTCCTAAGAGAAAGAACAAATGTGTGTAACTTACGGTTGGAAGTCTGCAGATGTGTCAAGGATGGTGGAACAGTGACCGGTATCTAGAGGGAGTCCAAGGCAGAATGCTGCAGCAGTGGATGGATGAGGGGGCACTGTGAAAGATCCTAGCGGCACACGTGCACGGCTGGCCAGGCCGGGCCACGGCGGCTATGGGGGGGAGGACCGCGGCGGTTGTGGAAATGGGACCGCGAACGGCTGTGTTCGGTGCGTGTATAGTGGAGTCAGATAGGTGGGCAGAGTATCGACAAGACATCTGAGTGGGTGGAAGCTGTGCACAGATGGGCTCGCTGTATCGTGACGGCTACGCGTTTCGAGGCACAGCCTCTTTGTCAAGCCTTAGGGCAAAAACTCCCTTACTTTCCTCTCCTTTTCTTTCACTTCCTTCCACTCCTTTCCTTTCTGTCCACTCCTGTCCTCTTCCTTTATTTCCACTCTTTACCTCTCTGTCCTTTCTGTTCTTTCCACTTCTCCTTCTTTCTTTCCTCTCCTCTCCTCTTCCTTTCTGTCCTCTCCACTTCTCTCCTCTTCCTTTCTATCCTCTCCACTTCTCTCCTCTTCCTTTCTGTCCATTCCTTCCTGTCCTCTCCCTTTCTTTCCTCTCCTCTAATCCCACTTCCCTTTCTTCTTCTCCTCTCCCTTCCTTTGCCTCTCCTCACCTTCATGTCTTATGCTACTATATCATCTGGAGATTCCAGCTCTGAGATCCCCC
>NW_017308120.1:212280-212778 GCF_000935625.1 Nanorana parkeri | reverse complement strand
GCCCCCCAGCCCCTGACACATCCTGCATGAGCTGTTCTTACATTTAAAAACACAAATCTGCCTTTTTTACACCATTAGGAGTGAGACTCCCTGGTTCTCCTATATAATGACCACCAGACGAGGTGAAGGTAAATTCAGGACATCCAATGGGGACATCTTCCAGTCGGCACCCCCTTGAGATTTAAGAAGCCATGGGGTCATCCTATCCACTGCCATCCACCCAAAAAGAAAAAACTCAGTTTTGAGCAGAATTACCGTTAAAGGTCCCAGGCTGGGCCTACAGACGACGAAGGCATTTCCGCCCCTGGTCATCCGATGCTCCCTCCAGCCCCTTCCATCCTCTGCGTTGTGCATTGTTGACACAACAAACAGATACAGAAGAAGGAGCGTTGCTGACAATAAGTCATCTTGACACATCAGATCTATTTAATGGGCTGCCTCGGAAAAGAGCCTGGCTTCATCAATATGGATATTCGGAGAGAGCCGGGAGAAAATTAA
>NW_017308120.1:187679-212199 GCF_000935625.1 Nanorana parkeri | reverse complement strand
TTCTTGAAAATTGCTAATGTGTCTGAAACTGGAAAATTTCATGTCACATCCTTGTCAAGAGGAGCATAGCTAATGTGAAGCCTGCCATCGCGATGCTCATAGTCAGCCAGCAGCATGCCACGACGTTCCACTAGCTGCTAGTTAAGAGCCTTTTATTTCAAGGCTTGGTCGGCCCTCCGTCATTAAAGTGACACTAAAAGTATAAAAAGATTATGCCGGGGAAACTGACTGACCTGTCGCTGTCACTGCCTCGTCCGTCTGAGCGGCAGAGAAACCACCGTGAAAACTCGCCTTCATTTCCCCTTCTCTGGCGGCTTGGAAGCGGTCATTTAACCGGGGATGACAGCGCTTTGTGCTCCTCGGCGACATGTTATAGGGGGTGTCACTCCGAATTAGAGCCACAAATTTAGACTTTTTTCACTCTGAGAACTAACTAATTTCACGTTACGGTTACAAATTATGTTTTAGAGTTTTTTTTAGTTTTTTTTATTTCGGAATGAGGATATCAGAGAAGAAGACGGAGCGGGAAAAGACGATAAAGGCCGCGGGTAGTAATTACGGAAGGCTATGGCACTGATCAGAGAACCTGAGCTTATGCCTCGAACATTAAACCTGAAATGGATGAAATTTAGTCTGTGCACTGTATACAATGAAATCCTTGTCTTTACTTCATAACCCTCTTTCACACCTAATCCCTGCTTTTATGACCCCTCCACCTTACCTATGCCCCCATCTCCTATAATCCCCATTCAAACCTGGCCACCCATCTCTAAATCTAACTCTCCAACGCCTCCAAACTTCCCTCCACACCTAACTGTCTCTACTCCTATAACCCTTCCAACACACCTACCCCTCAACTCCTGTAACCTTCCTAACTTCTATACACCTCCTTCACACCTAACTATCTCTACTCTTATAACCCTTCCAATACTCCTACCCCTCACTCCTGTAACCTTCCCAAGTCCTATACACCTCCTTCACACCTAACTATCTCTACTCTTATAACCCTTCCAATACTCCTACCCCTCACTCCTGTAACCTTCCCAAGTCCTATACACCTCCTTCACACCTAACTATCTCTACTCTTATAACCCTTCCAATACTCCTACCCCTCAACTCCTGTAACCTTCCCAAGTCCTATACACCTCCTTCACACCTAATTATCTCTACTCTTATAACCCTTCCAGCACCCCTACCCCTCAACTCCTGTAACCTTCCCAAGTCCTATACACCTTCTTCACACCTAACTATCTCTACTCCTATAACCCTTCCAATACTCCTACCCCTCACTCCTGTAACCTTCCCAAGTCCTATACACCTCCTTCACACCTAATTATCTCTACTCTTATAACCCTTCCAGCACCCCTACCCCTCAACTCCTGTAACCTTCCTAACTCCTATACACCTCCTTCACACCTATCTATCTCAACTCCTATAACCCTTCCAATACTCCTACCCCTCACTCCTGTAACCTTCCTAACTCCTATACACCTCCTTCACACCTATCTATCTCAACTCCTATAACCCTTCCAATACTCCTACCCCTCACTCCTGTAACCTTCCTAACTCCTATACACCTCCTTCACACCTATCTATCTCAACTCCTATAACCCTTCCAGTACACCTACCCCTCACTCCTGTAACCTTCCCAAGTCCTATACACCTCCTTCACACCTAACTATCTCTACTCCTATAACCCTTCCAATACACCTACCCCTCAACTCCTGTAACCTTCCCAAGTCCTATACACCTCCTTCACACCTAACTATCTCAACTCCTATAACCCTTCCAATACACCTACCCCTCAACTCCTGTAACCTTCCCAAGTCCTATACACCTCCTTCACACCTAACTATCTCTACTCTTATAACCCTTCCAGCACCACTACCCCTCAACTCCTGTAACCTTCCCAACTCCTATACACCTCCTTCACACCTAACTATCTCAACTCCTATAACCCTTCCAATACACCTACCCCTCACTCCTGTAACCTTTCCAACTCCTATACACCTCCTTCACACCTAACTATCTCTTCTTTTATAACCCTTCCAATACACCTACCCCTCACTCCTGTAACCTTTCCAACTCCTATACACCTCCTTCACACCTAACTATCTCTTCTTTTATAACCCTTCCAATACACCTACCCCTCACTCCTGTAACCTTCCCAATTCATATACACCTCCTTCACACCACCTAACTATCTCTACTCCTATAACCCTTCCAACACACCTACCCCTCACTCCTGTAACCTTCCTAATTCCTATACACCTCCTTCACACCTAACTGTCTCTACTCCTATAACCCTTCCACCTACCCCTCAACTCCTGTAACCTTCCTAACTCCTATACACCTCCTTTACACCTAACTATCTCTGCTCTTATAACCCTTCCAGCACCCCTACCCCTCAACTCCTGTAACCTTCCCAACTCCTATACACCTCCTTCACACCTAACTATCTCTACTCTTATAAACCCTTCCAGCACCCCTACCCCTCAACTCCTGTAAGCTTCCTAACTCTTATACACCTTCTTCACACCTAACTATCTCTACTCCTATAACCCTTCCAATAACTACCCCTCAACTCCTGTAACCTTCCCAACTCCTATACACCTCCTTCACACCTACCTATCTCAACTCCTATAACCCTTCCAATACTCCTACCCCTCAACTCCTGTAACCTCCCCAACTTCTTTAAACCTCCTCCACATCTAATTATCTCCACTTATATAACCCTTCCAGCACCCCTACCCCTCACTCCTGTAACCTTCCCAATTCCTATACTCCTCCTTCACACCTAACTATCTCAACTCTTATAATCCTTCCAATACACCTACCCCCCAACTCCTGTAACCTTCCCAATTCCTATAAACCCTCTTCCTCACCTAACCCCAAAAATCTATAACCCTGCATTTATACCCCCAGCACCTATAACCCCTTCTCCTCATTTGACCATCCAGCTCCTATATTCTTCTCTCCATACGGAACCCTTCAACTCTAAAAAAAAACTCCTTCACCTCATCTAATTACCCCCAACTCATATAACTTCCCCACACCTAATCCCCAACTCTTGCTACCTCTTCTTTTTACCTAACCTCCCAACACTTATAGTCCTTGGCACCTGGCCTCCCAGTAGTTTTAACTCTTCCTTCAAACCTAATTCTTCAGCTGTTATAACCCTGCCTTCAGCCCTAATACCCAACTGATATAACCCCACCTCCAGACCCAATACCCAACTGATATAGCCCCACCTCCAGACCCGATACCCAACTGATATAGCCCCACCTCCAGACCCAATACCCAACTGATATAACACTGCCTCCAGACCTAATACCCAACTGATATAACCCTGCTTCCAGACTTAATACCCAACTGATATAACCCTGCCTCCAGACCTAATACCCAACTGATATAACCCTGACTCCAGACCTAATACCCAACGGATATAACCCTGACTCCATACCTAATACCCAACTGATATAACCCTGCCTCCAGACCTAATACCCAACTGATATAACCCTGACTCCATACCTAATACCCAACTGATATAACCCTGCCTCCAGACCTAATACCCAACTGATATAACCCTGCCTCCAGACCTAATACCCAACTGATATAACCCTGCCTCCATACCTAATACCCAACTGATATAACCCTGCCTCCAGACCTAATACCCAACTGATATAACCCTGCCTCCAGACCTAATACCCAACTGATATAACCCTGGCTCCAGACCTAATAACTCAGCTGTTATAACCCTGCCTCCAGACCTAATACCCAACTGATATAACCCTGCCTCCAGACCTAATAGCCAATCGATATTTCCCTGCCTCTAAACCTAACCTGCTACCTCCTATAACCCACAGCAAAACATATTTATCCCCCTACACTCCTGCGCCTAAAACCCCTCCATCCTCCACAAAATGTCTCTTTCCCAGAAGTCCCATGGTTGCACACTTGCTGAAGGTGATGATGACAGGAAAGACATTTGTATAGACTGGAAAGGCTTTATGGGGCCTAGTACTTCCACCCCACTGCCTATGTCAGCACTGTACGGGAAGAGTTGGTGGTTGCTGGTGCCGTCCATCTAATGAGATAATGCAGGTTTGGAGATGAGGTCCATTTGTATAATGGTGGTGACATGAGAGAACGGTGTCACCTGCTGTGCCTTCCCCTGGATGTGGACAATAGCAGAGCCCATTGCTCTTATCGCGGTGAAGGTCTTTCTCAGATCCGGTGGCGGCCGTCTCTCTGGCTTCTCTGCGCTGACAGCTTGAGTTTATTTACTGGCCTGATTGCTGCCGACACATGAATTGATTTATGAAGTGCGCTCTGCCGCTACTCAGAGACCACTGGATAAATGGAAGTGCTTCAGGCAAGTGTTAAACTCAAGTAACATTAAAGTGAAGGATTTGCAAAGGCTCCTGGGCGCTGCTGCTTGGGGCCGCCGTGTGAACATCCATCTTGCTGGGCCCAGGCACCGTGCCGTCACACACCGAAGCCTGATTCACGGGGCCCGGCTGTACTCATCTCTTTACAATGCCTTCCCCGTAGACAGAGCTGATCCTGCCAAGTGCACAGGACCCGCGTCACGCCTCATTAACGCCATCCTTTATTCTGAGGAATATTAGAGTATACGTGAAATTCCTCAAGCTGTAGACCGAGAGCGTTATATATAAAAATGCTATTTTCAGTATAAAAAAAACCTGCTAAATATGTGATGTCATGTGACCCACACATCGCCAATTTCAGACATACAGGGCTGTGGAAGCCTTAGCGTTTGGGCACTGCCAGTCCCCATGGATCTCGAGGTCAAATCAAACACCTCAGGCGTGGTTGTATGCAATGCCACTGGCTGAAACTGGGCCCTGCAGTCCCTAAATTTCAGAGCGCTCACCAACTCCTTCTGCTTCCTCAATGCTTGCAACTTTGGGGCGTATTTTCCCCCACTGACCAGTAGTAAGTTGAACAAAATTACTGCCCCATGCCCTCTAAACAGTGCTGTATTAGCTTACATAGTCCTGACCCCTGCACAGTATACGCTATGTAGTACATTAAGCTTTTGACCCCTGCACTGCATTCACTAAGTTGGACTCTTTATATGCTTTGTTGTACATTATACTGCTGACCCATGAACTGCCTTCACCATGATGTACATTGTATACAATAAGTTGCACATTATACATCTGACCCCTGCGCTGTATGCTCATTTAAAATGAATGCCCCGCCCCTAATTAAAGTATTAAAGTACATTCTCCATCTACAATGGCTTGCTGGACGCACAACAAAAAGGACGCCCTTGAAAAACTTTTTGGGGATTGTTGCTATTTATGAAGAGGGCCGCCGGCCAGGGCTACACCGTGATTGAATCTTTTGGGCGAACTGACCCTTTAAATTACGCCCTTGGTTCTACTCCCGCCGTCGATAAGGATATCAAATACCATTTTTTTTTAATGTTCATTTTGTTTTTATTAAATAATGAAACATTGCTTCTTTTTTTGCATAAAACGTTCGGATTCTTGCAATCGTCGTCCTATCTAACCCGAAATTTTATCTTCATTTCACGCGCCAGCGCCCGAAAATATTATCCGATAAATCAAAAGCGTTACAGATTAATAGATACGACTATATTGTGACTGCCATTGCGGTTCAGTCACTTAATCTTCCTTACACGCATGTGACATAAGCTGCGTATTACAGCGTTTTCCTTTGTTTAATCAGCAGGAAGCGTTTACGTCACGATTTCTCGGCGGCGGCGGCGCTTATTTCCTTGTTGTCTGTGTCACGTCTGCTGACCAGAGAGAGCGGAGAACATTTGCGGCCGGCTTTGCTTTGTACAATTTCCTTATGTGGGAGGGGTGAGGGGGATTCAATCTGAGCTTTAAAGAGAACCTGTCACCAGACCATTCATTTCAACAAGAATCTTCTAAGGTAAGGCCTTGTTCACACCAAATGCAGAGCAGATCTGGTCAGGTTTCTGCACACGCAGTGCAGTGGGTTGTGCCGCGTTTTTGACGCATTTTTGATGCGTTCCTGGCCGGATTTGGTAAAAACATTTTATTTTTTTTTAAAGTTTAAGATGGGCTTTCAGGCACTTGCATGCGTTTTTGATGCGTTCCAGAGCAGGTAAAATAGGGCTTGCCGCAGTTTTTTCACCTGCTCTGGATCTGGTCTGGATCTGCACGCTGCGATGTGAACTGGAGGTCAAAATACCATAGGAATACATTGGACGCAGTTTTGATCCGGTCTGCACCTGCTCTGGTCTGGATCTGCTCCGCGCTTGGTGTGAACAAGGCCTTAGGGTTGTGTTAGGATTGTGCTGTGGTCAGGGCACAGGGTCTATTTATAAACATTTCGATAAGCCAGTCCACTCACTTTAAAGAGGGGGCACAGAGCAGCCATGGTGTCAGAGTATTGGGATATGATATAGGCAAAGCTAACAAACTTTCTCATGAGAGATCAACAGCACTTTACCTCTGATTGCTAGCTCTTTGGGCAATCAGCCCCTTTGCTGCCCTTTTTGTTGCTGTGGGCTTTCTTGTCTTTTATCTCAGTTTGCGGGTGATCAGCATTTACTTTTAACAGCTGCCCCATCCATAGCAAACTTCCTTTTTGCTGCAGGGCTTCCCCTATCATATCGATAGGTCTTTCTTAAAGTCTGGTGTGCTCAATGTGCAGCATTCACTTGCTACTAACCATCTGTTCTTGGAGCCGCCTTTTGCTCCCAGCGTGCCACTGCATGGTTTGAAAGGAGGAGAAAAAAAGTACAAGGAAGGTGTGCGCCTAAATCACCTCACGTTATTTCACTCATCACAACCCCCTATTGTCATAAATAAAATAGAAGTTAGGCATACACTATTTAGGCCTATTATCTCTATCCTGTTGCTGGCCAGTTTTATGCGGCTGTGCCATCTGCAGTCCTATAATTCTTGTAGTAAAACCTCAGCCTGTGCTCTTTGTCTCCAGTAGTGATGGGCTCGGGCGTGTTCGCAGCTCCACGTGCCGAGCCCGCCAGGAAGCTGACAGCGCGCAGCGCCAATCACAGGTACTTTGTTCGTATTTCCCGCCTGTGTATTGTAACGCGACTCTCAGCAGCAGCCGATCAGTATCTCGGATTAAAAAATAAATCTTGTCATGTTGTTCCTCATTTACAGGGGAAATATTAGTTCCCGTTTCAGAGAAATTCGGATCCGAAATTCGTTAACGGAATTTCGTATTTCAGATATAATTCGGAAACTGCCATTCGGGTTTCGGATGCTTCCGAATCTACGAATTTCAGGAAAATTCATACGAATTTCGATTCGTAACGAAACGCACATGTCTACTCAGCATACCTACAATCCCATCATCCTCCAGCCAGATCCTCAGGAGTAGCGATGGGGTGGGGCGTGTTCGCAGCTCCACGTGCCGAGCCCGCCAGGAAGCTGGCAGCGCCAATCACAGGTACTGAGACATTTCCCCGATCTCTGCAGCTGCGGACCGGGAAAACGTCTCAGTACCTGTGATTGGCGCTGCGCGCTGTCAGCTTCCTGGCGGGCTCGGCATGGGGAGCTGCGAACACGCCCGAGCCCATCCTTAGTCTCCAGTACATTTTGGCCTATTATCCCTGATTAGAAATGTCTTGCTGCTGGCCAGTTTTGCAATGCTGTATCATCTGAAGTAGCTCAAGGCAGACCTCCAGGTAAATCAAATCCTAACCCTTCCAATGAGACTACCTCAGCACTGCAAGGGCTATGTGCTCTTTTTGTCTAGGGAGCTAAAATAATAAAGTTAGGCCCCATTCACACGTAGCGACATTCCTTTTGCAGCGGCCGGGATAGCGCGACTTTCGGGACGACGTTCCTGCGACGATCCAGCGACGGTAGCGCGACCTTCTCCGTCGGGCTCCATTAGCAAAAAGCAAAATCCGCCGAAAAAAGGGTCCGGTAGAAGCGACTTGCAACCGCGACGAGCGACGCGCGACATGGAGCTAAGACAGCTCCATTGAATATCATTAGCCGGCGACTTCTCGTGATATCGCGCGGCAAAAATGCGCGATATCGCGGCGGAAATCGCTACGTGTGATTGGGGCCTTATACTTACTGGAACCGCAATCCTGGTTTGCTCTTCCACCGCCTTCTCCTCTACTCCAGCGATGATACGTCACTTGGCAACCTCATGTCGGCTGACCTCTCCTGCTGTTTCTTATGCAGCTTCTCGGCCAATCAGTGCAGTCCGCTTGTGGCCAATCCTGTGGATCTTCCCTCTTCCTGTCTCTATTTAAACCTAGGGCACTCTGCCTGAGCAACGCTTTTCTAAGCTAGATGCCGAGCCCCCTGTTTGTGGTTGAACCAGAATGCCTTGAAGTTTATCCGTGTCCTCACCTTTGGCTTGTCCCTGGAAATCCTTGTCCTCAGTCTGCCCTGAACTTTGACTTGTCCCTGGTGATCCCAGTCTTCCGTCTGTCCCTATCCTTTTGATATTCCCTGAAAATCCCAGTCTTTAGATTGTCCCTGGAAGTCCTGGTCCTCCATCTGTCCCTGACCTTTGTTTTGTCCTTTGTAGGGGTGTCTGCAACCTTTCCAGAACTCTGGTCTTGTCGACCATTCTTGGCTGTTAGGTGAGTTGGGTGGATCTAGGGATTGTGACCTGGGGTCAGCACGCAGCCAAGCCCATCTCCACCATCAGGAGCTCTGGTGAACACAGGCTGGCCCTTAGATTCCACATCCTGGGGGACCTCATGCCACCTACCTAGCATTGCAGCACCCTGTCCAGTACCTTGTCCTACCAACCTAGTCTGTCTTCCACCGCCTCATTCTGTTCCCTGCTTGTACTCCAGCTCTGGGAGTCATCAGCCTACATTGCTTGGACCCTTTTCTCTAAGTGTCCCTGCCAGTGATGACAGTTTTTACCCATGAGCCCTGATCCGTGACTTCATGCCAATGGGATTTACCTCTCATTTCAAGCTCCCCGAATATGGCAAATCAAACCCGTGCAGATTCATTCACCACTTATCAAGATGTGAGGATGAAGTTGATGAGCGAAGTCTTTGCTCCGTACACCCGTCGGTGACCCCAGATGCGACTCCCTCCCATGTACTCCTCTGCAATTTAATATGTAAATAAATATATCGAATGTCTTTCCTGTAGACGACAAATTACTATTATCCCGGCATAAGAGGAAGTGATGGTCACATCCTGTAATCGAACATCTTCTAATACGTGACCGTCAGAGGCGGCAATATCTGCTCAGAAATCTCCTAATCGCTATCAGACGGATCTCTGAAGAGGAATTAATGATTAAACTCATTAAGCGGAGATGATATGGGAATAGGAATATGTCATTAATGTCTGCAAGATGAGTGTTACTAATATTACTAATGCTTATTCCCAACATCGGAGATCATTTAGACAATCGCAGCTCTCATAACGAGAGGAGGAGAAAAAAAAAAACACACAAAGCAATGTATTAATAAGGACGAGAAAGGTGGAAGGGGGAAAATCCGGGAGAATGGACAAAAAAAACAAAAAACAAGCTGCTAGGCCTGGTGTTACCGGATCACTATTTGACAGCATGATGCTGGGGTGTCTCGGACAGGTTAAAGGAGAACCATGGGGTTAAGGCTTTTCCCCATAGTTCTCCTTAGGGTAACGGGAGGACACAAACTAGCATCCTCCCATCACCCTAGGCTCAGTTTACATGGTGGTGTTTCATGCCTTAAAAAAGAAGAACTGTATAGCCGGGCCCCAGGCTGCTTTCAATTCATGGATCCCTGCACCGGTTGAATAGGATCTTCCATAAAAGTATATGAGGCTTGACCATTTGATTATATTAAAGTGGAACTGAAGGTATGTACATAGTCCTTGCAGATTATGGTCACGTCACCCAGAGCTGGCATTTCAGAGCTGTCACTAGGCATTCCACCGCCATCTTCTCCGCCACTTCTTCAATCACCTTTTCATCAGCCATTGGGTGTATGTATGGATGATGTAGCTCCTTCGAACGTGCACAGGGCATACATTGTCCCAGCACGCGGCTCCGTTCTCAGCATCTCCCAGATGGGCATGGGCCAGGAGTGTACAGGAGTGGGACAGGGAAGCAGCGGCGAGACATACAGTAGCTACCAGTTCTGGTTTGCTGTTTTGGTTGATATTTGCCACCGGCAGCGGCGTTGCTCTGCACATGAGGAGGAAGGTACTTCTGACAGAGGGTCGGTATGGTGGGGACATGACCAACTTGTCACATGCCGTGATTGGTGGTTAGATCATGAACGGCCTGTTGCCGACCCCTCAGTGTAGACTATATAAAAAAAAAGCAATAGGAAATGGGTTTTTATGGCAATAGAGACATAAAAAGTAGGGCTGTGGAAATTAAAGGTTAATTTCTCGATTAATCGTTAAACTTTTTGATCGATTAAAATAATTTTGATCGCTAATGAAAACACTCACCTCTCCGCCGGCTTCCGGGAGTCCCGTCAGCGATCTGGTGCCGTCACGGACATCAACGTCACCGGACTCCTCCCCCCTTCCCCAGGTGGCTCTGTCGGCTAACGAAGGGAAGGGGGGAGGAGTCCGGTGACGTCGATGTCCGTGACGGCTAACGAAGGGAAGGGGGAGGAGTCCGGTCACGTCGATGTCCGTGACATCGCCGGACTCCTTCCCCCTTTGTTAGCCGACGGAGCCACTTGGGCCAGTGAGTTTGCCCAAGAAACTTTCTGCACGAGCGCCAGCCAAGGCATCGGCCTACACACATACAGCACAGCAATGACGTAATACAATGAACTAGGATCACACTAATACAGCACGTTATTATTCTGAGTTGCCCCACTCAAGTGGCGGCCATATTGAGTGGGGCACGTGAGATTAATACCGTGCTGGATTAGTGTGATCCTAGTTCATTTTATTACTTCATTGCTGTGCTGTATGTGGATAGGCCAATGTAGTTGGATCTGTATGTGCGTTATAATTAATTGAAATAATCGATTAAAAAAAATGTCGATTAATCGAACACGAAAATTTTAATCATTACCAGCCCTAATAAATAGTTAAATTCTGCCCCCCAAAAACCCTTTATCTCCCAGCAGTTTAAAGATCCTCTTTAAAAGGAACCAGAGACTTACAAAGCTGAAACCAAACCAACTTATTAGAACCACAACTGATGTGCAGGACCTAACCCTAACCCCCTCCCCCCCCATGGGCCCCCCTTGGAGTCTTCTTCCCATTTTATAATCCGTCTGGATCCGTTGCTGTAGAAATTTACAATGTAACCACTGGTGGCCTGTAGCAGTGGACAGCGGCTGGCTCCACCTGGCTGATGGACACGCAGGAATTTGTAGTTCCTAAGCACATGCACGTCTGTGTGATTTCACGTCTCCAAAGGCCTCAGATTAAGAATGAGATTTGCACGCCGCCAGTCACCGGTTGCAGTGGCTTAGCGGCTCTTGCTGCCTGTCTGCTCTCCTTAACAATACAGAGACGTTGCGGCTGAGATGAGTCAGCTAACAGGTCTATTTCCATGATCAGTGACCCAGCGCGCCGCTGACAACGCTCTACAATGTCGGCTAATGACAGGACAGCCAGTTCCCTTGTATGGGTTCAGTCAGGCAGCGGAAAAGTCAGCGCCGTCACTTGTGCTTGTTTCCCCGTCTGCCTCTTCCAAGCCGCAGGCAATATCTCTCCAGTCCCCATCCCTCCCGGGGGCCGCCATGCTCACGGTTAACGCTACTCGCAGGAGAAAAATTTAATTAGGGTGCAAAGTGGCCACTGTATGAGCAGAGAGGGCTCGCCATGATAATTTTATTAATATGGCAATACATTTTTTCATGGGGACCCCCAATGAGAATTATTAAGAAAGCAGTAAAAGAGTACCTGTCTACGGCTTCCCTTTACTAGACGACAATGCAAACTGTGGCTTAACCACCATGTTGGATGAGGAAATTTGTTGCTCATGTGCCAGAGGTTGGGGTTTCTTGAGCACATGCGCCTTTCTTTTCTGGTATATTATCATTTGCAGATAATAAAAGTCATTTCTCAAGGACTAACGCAGAGGGTTTCGCTGCGTGCAATCAGTCAAGCACTTGTCTGCCATTTATTGTGATGATCTACGAGGAGTCTGTGAACAGAGCCAATGAAGGAAAAGCCAAGATTTTATGTGTAAACCCCATGCCTAAAAACGCCCCTAGCTTTAACATTCTGAAGTCATTTTATAACTCATTTTCAATCGTTTTAGATCCGCAGCTTCCATTAAAATAATGTCTGGTGCCTTTAGCCCTTTCCTGATGGCCATATCAGACAGTGTACAGCAGCAAACTAATTGCATTACACTAAAATATAGGCAGAACTGTGTCTGAGGAAGTCAGCTGAATCTGAGAGTCATTGGACAACATTCTGTGGACACAGCAGACCTCGGTATACTCAGATGTTTCTGTGGGCAATACGAGTCATTAGGACATCTTTCTGTAGACTAAGAAGACTTTGGAATACTCATCTGCATCTTTGGACAGGAAAAATCATTAGGACATAATTTTATAGACCAAGAAGACCTTGGTAAAAGCATCTGTGTCTATATACAGGAAGAGCAATTAGGAGATCTTTCTGTAGACCAATAAGGCCTTGGTAAACTCACAGGCATCTATGGGCAGCAAGAGTTGTTAGGACATCTTTCTGTAAACTAAGAAGTCCTTGGTATACTTATCTGTATTTATGGGCAGCAAGAGTTGACAGAACATCATTCTATAGACCAAGAAGATCTTGGTAAACTCATCTGTGTCTATATACAGGAAGGGTCATTAGGAGATCTTTCTGTAGACCAAGAAGACATTGGAGTACTCACCTGCATCTATGGGTAGCAAGAGTTGATAGGACATCATTCTATAGACTAAGAAGATTTTGGTAAACTCATCTGCACCTATGGGCAGCAAGAGTTGTTAGGACTTTGTTTTATAGACCAAGAACGCCCTGGTAAAGTCATCTGCTTCTATGGGCAGGAAGAGATATTAGGACATGTTTCTGTAGAACAAGAAGACCTTGGTAAACTCATCTGCATCTATAGGAAGCAAGAGTTGTTAGGACATCATTCTAGGTAAACTCGACTGCATCTATGGACATTAAGAGACATTGGGACTTATTTCTGTAGACCAGGAAGACCTTGGTATACTCATCTGCATCTATGGACAGGAAGAGCTGTCAGGACATCTTTTGGTAGACCAGACAGAGCTCTGCATATTCAGCTACACCTATAGGAAGCAAGAGTTGTTAGGACATCATCCTTGGTAAACCTGACTGCATCTACGGACATTAAGGGACATTGGGACTTATTTCTGTAGACCAAGAAGACCTTGGTATGCTCATCTGCATAAGTGGACAGGAAAAGCTGTTAGGACATCTTTTGGTAGACCCGACAGCTCTGTATATTCAGCTACACCTATGGGCAGAAATTATCGGTAGGACATCATTATATAGACCAAGGAGACCTTGGTGTACTCATCTACATCTATGTGCAGAAGGAGTCGTTAAGACATCTTTCAGTAGACACAGCAGACCTTTCTATATTGATCTGTATCTATGGGCAGGAAGAATCATCAGGACATCATTATGTAGACCTGGCAGACCTTCCTATACTCATCTGTATCTATGGGTAGGAAGGGCAGTTGTTGGGAACTAATTCTGTAGACCCAGACCTCGATATACTCAGCTGTATCTACTTTTCTTTTACGTCAAAAGGGAAAGTCTATAGTGCAATAGATATTTCAAGATCCTGTTTGAAGATAAGATGATTCAAAGCTATAAATTCAATCTGAATAAAATTGAATTAGGTCACGTTTGTCCCTGGGGTCAGTTCAGATCCCTACAGATCAACTGACTAATCTAGAAGGTATTTAAAAAAAATAAAACAACAAAAAACGTCTGTTTAGCTCACAATTTTGTTTCCTAATTTTCCCTTTATTAAAATAAAACGGAATATTTTGCGATGTAGATGTCCGTTAATGGCATTAAAAAGAACATAAACACAAAAGAGGTTCTCTGCAGGACAAGAATTTCTTTATAGCACCAAAGCCCAGAGCAGCAATGCAGACAAATATTTGCTTTCTCCCGGAGCTGAGGAACGAGAAGATTGCAATTAATTTCTTGCCAAGTTTGAAATATGTCCTTCCTTTTCCTGTGCCGGAGCTCCGCACTCTTTCCCTGGGCAGAGGAAATTTGTCTGCTTGAGCGATGTCTGCTGACAGCCTAAACAGCTAAAAATGACATGTCAATAGGACCACAATTAAGGGAATCGAGTTCGGTTGGCCCCCGGGGATGGATATTTATCTGAAATCAATGGCCACGTAAGCGGAAGAGGAGAAAATCCTGCTGTTTGCTTTTCGGGCCTTGTTGGGTACTTTATGTCCTGCAGGAAGAGTGACACACTGGCTTGATCTACAATGCCGGGGAAGCGCGGAGGATTAAAGGATTGTGAACGGGGATGTGAACATAAAACGGCCAAGTCGGCCAACTGGAACTGGCTTTGTGTAACAGCTCAGGGGCCGGGAGTTCTGTGTGAGAGGCCTTTATCAGCTGAAGATACAATGTATCTGTAATGGATCGCCGCTGACTGCGCATGCGCCGAGCGCACATTCCAGTAATATTTCGGGACCGCGCCATTCCGCGCACGCTCAAAAGCGGTCAACTACCAGCACGGAAACGTGCCATAATGGCGCACAGGAAGTGACTCATAACAGCTATCACTTCCCCTATATAAGCTCAGCCACAGCACCACCATGTTGCTGGATTCTCGTCAGCTATCCCTTGTTCCTGTGATTCCGTTATTCTTGCCTGATTCTTTGTGACCCGGATTTCCTTGACCACCCTTGATTGCTGCCTGCCTTGACCTCGGAGCTGTTTGCTTGACTACTCTTTTGCCTTACCCTTTTGTACCTCGATTGCCCGCTTGGATTTGACCTCATCCCATCGGATTACGGCTTGCACGGTGCCCAACAACATTGGCACTCCTGCCACTTGTTGTCCTTCTGGTCTCTGTTCCCATCCCCAGAGTCCCCCAGGACACAAGGTGCAAGGGAAGCCTTCTCTCACATCCGGTCTCCAATAAGGTATGTAACAGTATCATAAAAAGGTCCTTTCATCGTCTTCCTGTGAAAGGTCCAAGTGCTGGTCTGGAGTCCATCATTAGAGGTGCAGATACAATGTATCATTAGGAGGACCTTTAGGTTTGCCACTTTTTCTTCAAGAGAAACCCGAACGATCCTGCGCCGCCATTTTCTTTTTTGGAGGCAGCCAGGAGAAAGAGCAAGAAGAGACAGCCAAGGGAGGGAGTAAGGAGACCGGCTAAAGAGGACTACAAGTTCCAGCAATACATTATACAGCAATACAAAATACATATCAATGACATACTGTATGTGTTGTTCCAGGGTGGCTGCCTGATGTCTCCAGGGTTTCAGGTGGCCTGTGCGGGCTCTCAGATGAGCTGTGGAGGCTCCCAGGTGGGCTGTGAGGAGGCTGTGCAGGCTCTCAGGTGGGCTATGCAAGCTCTCAGATGGGCTATGTGGGCTTTAAGTGGCTGTGTGGGGGTCTCATGTGGGCTATGTGGGCTCTCAGGTGGCAATGTGGGCCTTGCAGACTTTCAGGAGTGCTGTGCGGTGTTTCGCCAGGGGTCTGGAGGTGGGCAGCGTGGTGTCAGGAAGACGGAAGAGCAGATTACGGGCCTGTGGCTTGCAGGAAGGCTGCCACGGTCCCATGCTTTCCCGTGAGCCGCGGGCCCGTACATCT
Organism: Nanorana parkeri; assembly: GCF_000935625.1. Classification (NCBI taxonomy): domain Eukaryota; kingdom Metazoa; phylum Chordata; class Amphibia; order Anura; family Dicroglossidae; genus Nanorana; species Nanorana parkeri. The sequence goes on along the minus strand of NW_017308120.1, from coordinate 196,456 downwards.
CCTCTTCCGTCTTCCTGACACCTGTCAAAAAATGTTAAGTGTCCGGGTGTCAGCTGGTCTTAAATCCAGACACTGGACTCAAAAACCGGACTGTAAGGTGAATCCTGGAAAGGTGGCAATACTAACGACTTTCCTCCTTTCTGTGTTTGCCAGAGAGGGCCTGAGTTCTGGTCTGGGGCCCATCAGCAGAGATGAGCAAACTTCCCATGAAGTTTGGTTAGTTCTAATGCAGCCGTACTTCTTAAAAACTTCTGGACCAGAAGTCCATTTGAAATCAATGGGAATCTGAACCAGGATTCAAAACAATATTTATCAACGAGCTCCAACAATTGTGCAGAATTTTATGGAAAGCTCCAGTCAGCCTTGCCCGATGAAGGGGCCAAAAAACAATGTAAGCCACTTCCATAAAAGATTCTACCAGGGATAGTCCGATAGAATGGGGGGACCTGGTGAGACTAGCAGCTAAGGTAAGGGTGCTCAGGGAATAACAGAGGCAGATAAATGCAGAAACAACATTTGAAGCAACCTTTGGTTCCTTTCTTTCAGAGACTTTTGGGGGAATTTGAAGAACAATAATAGCACAGGGATTCGATATTCAACTCAGGACATTGGAGTAAATAAAATTTGGTCCAAATCTAATGTCATCTGAATTTCTGAGTTAACTCCACCCATCACAATCATAATTGGTTATGCTTACGGGGCTGTAACACAATAGGAGACGTCATGCACATATGGTGGTCTTGTCACTTTATAATCGGATTCTGGACAAAAATCTTTAGATGGTTCTCAACACTATTTTATACCCAAGTCAGGAGGCCTCCCGGCACGCGTTATTGCAGCTCAAATTGGATCCATTAGATAAGTTCCAACAGGAATTGGTGGGCCTAATCTTACTGGTGGTCGAGTAAGCCATTGCCCAATCATGGAAATAACAGACTATACCCTACAAAGAGTTTAAACAAAGAATTAATGGGCTTCTAGTACATGACCCAGATAGCAAGGATAACTTGCCACAAACTTGTGTCAGGGGTAAATTGTAATTTTGTTAACTTGCTGCGCACATTCCCGGCAAGTTGTAGACTTGCAGAACACTCGCAGCACAAGTTCTAGTTGACACTTTTTGAATTTGTAGCAAATTTGCTTGGCAAGTCTACAGCAACAGTCCTGCAGGTCTTAGCGAGAGCTCTGCAAGCTCGCTGGTCTGCAGACTTGCAATGCAGACTCGCTGTAATTGTGCAGCAGAATTGTGAAGCTCGGCAAGTCTGCAATAGTTTAGCAAGTCATTTTCAAACTTGCAGCTCAATTTCTTGCTATCTGGGGAAAAGCTCTCTGGCATCCACAAGGATTCTCACCACAAATGTATAAAGCTTTGACAACTTCTTTGACTCCTTAACTTGACAACAATCTTCCCATCTTAGACCATAGGACATTACCCTACCATAATCCATTGGACAAATTGTGGGCACCCCAGGCTGATGTTTACCACCCTTACCCCTCTTTATCTGCTCCTTCCACTCCCTCTTCTGTTACCTTCTTTTCTCCTTCCTTCTACACCCATTCCCTTCCTTCCTTATCCTCTTGGGTCCCTTCTCTTTCCCATAGTACACAGACTTCTCCAGGCAACCTATACCATTAATCATACAGCTCACATCCAGATCAGAAACCACAAGGAACTCTAATTCAGATCTGTAGAGGTTTTTTATTGAGCTCTCCCGCTCCTATCGACCACAAATTCAATCTGTCGCATTTAATTGTTTCCAGCGTCTGCCAACGTAGCACATTGATGTGAACTGAAGCCATAGGACAGAAATAAACCGCCTTGTTCTTGTGCTAGGACTGCGCCGCGCAACTCAGCCCAATGCAGCCCAATGCTGCCGGTCAGGGCCGGATTTACTCTCTGTGCTGCCCCAATGCCAGGTCCCTCAATGCGTCCCCCCTGTATGCAGGCTGCATACAAGTGATCTCAGCGACATCACCGTGACCACTTGTACAAAACAAGTGGCGGCTTCCCCGCTGTACATGCAGCTCTGCTTGCCCAAAGCCGGGCTAAATGTAGAAAACAACTACCCGCGCGTCGCCCGAAACTGCATGTCCCAGGCGTCAGGAGATAGGAATTCCACACCCCTGCTGCCCCTCTACTCCCTGCCGCCCCAAGGCTGGGCCTCGGTTGGCCTTGTGGGAAATCCGGCCCTGCTGCTGGTAGGATCGAGTCCTATGGGCCAAGTCAGATCTGTGCTATTGTACCACAACGCACATGCAGAAAATTTTACTTGCTGTACAACTCTGCAGGCTCTGTGTGTTGTCCCACCTTCTGCTTGCACCTTGCGCTGCTAATGCACCTCTGAGCCCTTCTAAGCACCTCCCATCTTACAGACAAGCCACTCCCATAGCAAGCATAATTTCAACTTGATGTGCCAAAGATGCTAACAACTCACAGCATTTTCATAGACTGGTGTCAGCCCTGCCCCTGGTCTTCTGTTAAACTACTCAAACCTTTTCCCCTTATCCTATCCTCCATGACTTGAAGGGGAATTGTTCTAGAGTCCAAAGATCAGAACTAGGAGGACTCTGTGAAATAACACAGGAAGTGCGAGGAAGACAGTACTGGATCTATGCAGGGGAGTCCCGAGGCTGGGCCTCACCCGGGGACAGAGACAGGGTGACACCCCCGCCGTGACGTCACCGCACATGCGCGTTACGTTGCCGCGCGATGACGTCATCGCATATGCGCAATCGCTGGATTTTTTTACATTTATTTTACATTCTGAGACACGCAAAGGTTGGGGGTGACACCCAAAACTAGCAGGCAGGAACAGTGGCTTCCCGCCGTGTTGTCATGACGTCACCTCACGCATGTGCGATGACGTCTTTGCGCATGCGCGACCATCTGATTTATGCCTGCCGACGGTCATCTTGGTGATGGACGCCGGCAGGGGGAGGAGGGGGCGTTCACGCGGCGGGATGAGCTATGCCGCCGGGTCCCCTCCTCTCTCCTGACACTGTCAAGCTCTTGGTCCGTTACCGAGTGCCCGACATTTCATAGGGGGTGACACCAAAATGACTGTTAGTGATTTTGGTGTCACCCCTCCAGTGGTGGCACCGGGTGCGGGCCGCACCCACCTTGTGACGTCACTGGATCTCTGGCAGGATCAACTTTTATTGTTTGCACTTATTGAACAGATATAAGAAAGCGCTTGCAATGGGATATGTAACAGACCCACAGGGAGCAGATCAGGGAAGTTTATAGTTAGGGTTTACACTCACTTTAATAAAAAGGCAAATTCCAGGTAATGACACCCGCCGGGTTGAGAATTTCTTTCTACTTTTGTATATTTTCTCGGAGTTTCCTTCTTTGCCTTTTTTTAGCCCCAAATGTTGCAGCCGATCAATGAGATAAATGCCTCATACATCACTCCCAGGTGCCGACGTTCCGTCTGTAAAGTCTCTCGGTTCCCTTTTGCTCAGCGGATATGTAAATTGCGCCGCGACGATTGCCTTCTGTACGTCCGCGGCGCTCCGGCTCAATGACGCAGCACTCCCCAGAGTTCATCTGGCCCTTGTGCGCTCATGTGCGGCAGTGCCGCGCGGCTCCGCTCCGGCGCCTTCCTCTAATTTGCTTAGATGTCATGGCGGATGTGAATGATATAACGCACAGCGGATGAGAGGGTGGGCCCGGGCCCTTCTGATTGAAACGTGCGGATCGATAGAGCACCGACGCGGCAATTTCTGCAGTTTAACGGCGCGTCCTGCGGAGAGCAGAGAATGCAATCCCAGTCTGAGAGATCCATGAAAGGAAAAATATCGGGACTGAGATCGCCGAGCAACTTCCATCGTGTCAGGCTGGGTGCCAGGGCTCTCCCTATCACATTCCAGATGCCAGATGGCTACATTGTGATCAGTTACTGGTCACATGGACTCGGATCCTCCTTACATTGTAACATGCTCACCTCTATCCCCAACCATGGAAGGGTTTCACCTGGAGGGTGCTCAGAAAATTCGCATTGAAGACTTCCATTAATACAAGGCACCAAAAGCGTCACTGTGCGTCACATTCACGCATCCAACTTCATCTATGGGCGGAGGTCTGCGCTACAAAATATTTAGGGCTTGCTCACACCAAATCTGGACCCCATCTGCATGAGTTTCTGCAGATGGAGTGCAGTGTGTTTTGCCATGTTCCGGGCCGTTTTAAAAAAAAAAGGGCTTTAAGTGCGTTCCAGGATATTTGCATGCGTTGTTGATGCGTTTGCATGTGTTTTGGTGCGTTCCAGAGCAGGAAAAAATATAGGGGGGGGAGTGAGAAGGGGAAATAAAGAATTGGGATGAGAGAGAGCAAAAAAGGGGGGGGGGGTGCAGGAAAGCAGGAGGGATGTGCAATGGTGTCTCCAGCTACAGCCCCCTGGTACACCATTCACTGTTCTCCAGCAATCTTTTTAGATTTCCAGCACAACGATGCAAAACATATAAAAACACACAGACAGTCATTCCACCTTCCTGGGAAAAGATGGTCAGTGGAGGATGTGATGTATAGAGTCGGTTTAAGTCAGGGCAGGGGCCAACTAGGACACCAGCTACAGCGCCCCCCACTGGAGAGAGGGAGATGGAGGGAGGAGAGAAATTATAATGGTTCAGGGGAAAGAAAGAAAGAGAGAAAGAAAGAGAGAAAGAAATAAAGAAAGAAAGAAAGAAGGGAGGGAAGAAGGAAGGGGGGTGGAGAGAGGCAGGAAAAGGAAGGAAGGAAGGAAAAAAGATGGAGGAGGAAGGAAGGAGAGAGGGAGAAAGAAAGGATAATAAATAACTGGATAGAGAGAAGAAAGAAAGAAAGAAAGAAAGAAAGAAAGAAAGAAAGAAAGAAAGAAAGAAAGAAAGAAAGAAAGAAAGAAAGAAAGAAAGAAAGAAAGAAGGGAGCATAGAGAGAGAGAAAAAAGAAAGGATAAGAAATAATAGAGAAAATAAAAAAGAAAGAAAGAAAAGAAAAAGGAGGAAGGAAGTAAAGAAGGAAGACAGAAATAGAGGGGGCAGAGAGAGAGAAAGACAGGAAAAGAAAAAGAAAGAAAGAAAAAGAGAAATGGAGGAGGAAGGATGGGGGGACGAAGAGAGAGACAGAGAAAGAAAGGATAAGAAATTATAGGATAGAGAGAGGAAAGAAAGAAAGAAAGAAAGAAGGAAAGAAAGAAGGAAAGAAAGAAAGAAGGAAAGAAAGAAAGAAGGAAAGAAATAAAGACGGAAGGAATGAAAGGGTAGAGTAACATTTAAATTGAAAAACCAAATGAAAGTGACCGCGCCGCATCTTTTCCCAGGAAGGTGGAATGACGGCCTGCGTGTTTTATACATTGTGCAGCGTGCTGGAAATCTAATAGACTGTTGAGGAATATTGAGCCGCCGTTGGTGTAGCTGGAGATGCCGGTACACATCCCTCCCGGTTTTCCTGCGCCAGATCCTTCTCTGGTGTCAGATGGGAAAGTGATGAGCGTGGGACGGAAACGCTCTCTTCACACCGGCGACTTCTGAGCTGCGTTCGATAATCCCCCAGATTTATGGCGGTTAAATAGCGTTGAGGATGGAGCCCGGGGGCACTCGGGAGTTTATTTAATACACACTGCATTAGCCAGGCATAAATTTATCTCTGCAAATTAGAGCGCTGGCCGCCTCATGGCTGAATCTGAGTGGGCGGCAAATCATTCCGCCATGACACCCCGGTCACTTATGGTGACGAATAGTCAATGCCGGGAGATGAGGGCGATTCATTGTCCACACCGCTTGCAGCATCATGGCGCCCTTCTGATCTCGTGCATGGGACGAGGGGGCTGACGGATGGATCGGACTGGCAGGGAAACTGCAATAGAGCCGATAGATATATAGAGACGATAAGACGGCTCATGATAGGGAGTGGCGTCAACGCAAAAGAGAAACGTCGCAGTGATTTCGTCAAAATGACTTACGTCGCCGGCCACATTTCGCCAAAGTGGATGTTCTCAATTTCTCTATTGAACTGCTCAGGTGAAAATTACTTAAAGGAAAAAAAAACAGTCCGCCATTTTAATGTATTTATTTATTTTAGAGAAGTTCTTTTTTGGGTGTTTAGTACAGACTTCATATATTTCATTTCGTCTTCCTTGTATTTGTAGATTTATCTCTTTTTCATGTGTTTGATCGTAATTTGCGTCCCGTCACTTTACTTTTTTATTTTACTGATTTTTTAACCGATTTTTTTCTCTCTTTCCATTAATAAAAACATAAAATAACGAGGTTCATTCCCGACCTTCATCCAAGAATTTTAGCCTCCCAATTTCAGCCTCATACAGAAATTCTAGCACCCCATCCACAAACTCTAAACAAGGGACCAGGTTCCGGAAGGAAGTAGTATTCAGTACAAACTTCGCCCATCTGGTGTTCAGTGAATGGGTGAACTTAGCGAGATGTTCTCTATCCACCCGCCATCACTGTGCTAAGTCTCTGACTGGGCACATCCGCTGTGCCCATTATGAGGGGTTCTCACCATCCCTGTGCTGAGTTCCCGGGTCTGTACACACCCGCTGTGCCCATTATGAGGAGCTCCCACCATCCCTGTGCTGAGTTCCCGGGTCTGTACACCGCTGTGCCCATTATGAGGGGCTCCCACCATCCCTGTGCTGAGTTCCCGGGTCTGTACACCCGCTGTGCCCATTATGAGGGGCTCCTACTATCCCTGTTCCGAGTTCCCGCGTCTGTACACCCGATGTGCCCATTATTAGCAACAGAGGCAAGACCCGCCCCCTCCCCCTGCTCTGACCAATCAGCCTTTCTCCTGGATTCAAACACAGTCCCGCCTACTGCAGACTCCAAAACAGTCGTGGCACCACTGCTCCCAGCACCTCCCCCACCATTCTGAGGGACAGCGGCTGTGTCTGGCCCAGGTAAAGTCTCTGCAGTGCCCATGGCGCTCCTCTCTGCAGACTCTTCCCCCAGAAGTTTACAGTCAGCTGTAGATGTCTCACCAATTGTTCGGGTCTGTACACCTGCTGTGCCCATTATGAGGGGCTCCCACCATCCCTGTGCTGAGTTCCCGGGTCTGTACACCTGCTGTGCCCATTATGAGGGGCTCCCACCATCTCTACTGGATTTTTTACACGCAAAGGCTGGTTGTGACACCCAAAACTAGCAGGCAGGAACAGGGGCTTCCCGAGGGGCTTCATCGCGCACGTGTGCGACCATCTGATTGATGCCTGCCGTCGGCCATCTTGGTGATGGAAGCCGGCAGAGAGAGGAGGTGACGTTCACCCGACGGGATGAGTATGCCGCAGGGTCCCCTCCTCCCTCCTGACACTGTCAGGCTCTTGGTCCATGACCGTCAGTCATTTTGGTGTCACCCCTGCAATGGTGACACCCGGGTGCGGGCCGCAACCCCACCCCCGCAACCCCCCTTGTGACTCCACTGGGCAGGAACAGTTTTGGAATTTATGGCATGGAGATGTCACTGTTGGAGCCTCCAGGACAGGAGAAGACTTTGCCCCCACGAGCTCCTCCTATACCCAACATGTCACTTTGGGTGGATTGGCCCTTCAGTGCTCTAATCCTAATTTGGAGGTGAGAGCTTTTCTCCCGCCAGGGCAATCCTTCATTAGAAGAAATCACTGACAGCATTTTGGCATGAACATGAAATAAGCCCAGAAAATGTCTTTGCGGCATTCTGATCCACCACACTGCCGGTGTTTTCGGCGGCGAAGGCGTTTCGGGCTCCCGGAGTATTTATCTACAAGATGCCAGTTGAAGACACTTGTGTGCGGAGTGGAACCCTCGGCTTTCATCTCTCTTACACACACCGTGCGCTGATAACAGTCATTTCCCTCCTCTGACTAAAAGCTGTGCGGCTCAGTAGGCATTTAATAATCCTCCGCCGTTATCCGCCGGAGAGAGTGCCGCGTCTCTGCGGTTACACACTTCATTGTCAGATCATTTAATGGTTCTCTGGGTCGGAAAAATACCGATGTGGAGAGCCGCGGAGTTTCTCTGGAATTATCTTCCCCGTCGGGTTCTGCGGATCGGAATAACACTTGTCAGACGGTCGCTGTAATACTCATATTGCTGCTCTGATTTCACACTACAGGTAGCACCCGGCAAAGCGCCTCGTTCCCATCGAGAAGCCCCATCCAGTCCTGAGATTTACATAGCTCTGCCGCACAGCACAGACCTGTCTGCCGGAGGAGGGGGGCTGATATTTCCCTACTGGAGATAAAATGACACTTACAGGTCTTGTCCCTCCCTCAGACTGTGATTGGACAATGGAAGGAGAAGCAGCAGACTGATGAGCTCATTTCCCTGTCATTCTGCTGTCTCCTCCCCATCAGGATGTTCCTTGTTCCAATTGGGCAGGGGGTTATCCATCCACCACTACATCCAAAGCGAAAGACATTTTGCCTTCAGATCAGGGGCGTCCCGAGGCTGGGTGACACCCGGAGCGGTGTCCTGCCGGCGGCCATCTTGGTGATGGACGCCGGCAGAGAGAGGAGGAGACAGCCACCCGGTGGGATAAGGTATGCCGCCGGGTCCCCTCCTCTCTCCTGATGCTGCCGGGTGTTCGGTCCATGACCGAGCGCCTGACTTTTCAGAGGGGGGTGACCCCAAAATGACTGTCAGTCATTTTGATGTCACCCTTCCAATGGTGTCAACCGGGTGCGGGCCGCACCCCCCTTGTGACGCCACTGCTTCAGATGCATTTTAACAATAGACATGAGCTGATGGTTGGATCTGCCCACACACAGCAGTTTTGCTGACAAACACATAGAATTGTTTCAGCC
>NW_017308120.1:173643-187456 GCF_000935625.1 Nanorana parkeri | reverse complement strand
CCCCCTCGACTCCCTCTTTCCCGAGCTTTCCCTTTATTTCATAATTAATCAGAAAATCACTTTCAGATCTGGAAACACCTTCGGGGAAAATTAGTAAAACTACCAAGTATGAGCCGGTGTATTACCGCGATGTCAATGTACCGGGAAATTCTTCATTAGCCCGGAAAATCTTTTAGGAATTATCAAACAAAATCTGTGAATCTTCTCTCAGACTGGTTATAATGTATCTAAACCCATGTACAAAAAATGTAATACATTGCAACTATTTTCCTTTATTTTCACCTGGTGAACCTGCCAGTAACACACTTCCTCTCCTAGGGTGACAACACTCACTGCACTGTATCTATGGAGGAGCAGCGTTGTCACTTAAGACAATGGCCTATATATAATGGACCAAAAGAGAACAAATAAGAGCCATTTATCGTTGGGTTTTAAATACACTTTAACCTCTTAGTTCCTGTACCTGTACAACCTTTATGGAGCAGATCAATTTTTACATTTCCACTACTATACTGTTTATTCTACAATAAATCTGTCATTTCTTAAAGGAGAACTATGAGGTGAGTGCTTTTCACTCACCTCATAGTTCTAGCCGACCTGTGACAATGAGACTGTCACAGGTCGGCTCAATAGATCGGGAGGTGAGCGAACACATACCGGCGTTCGCTCACCTCTCGATCCTGTCACGACTCTCTGCCGTGACAGGGGGAGGGGCTGGATTCCCCGCTCTGATCTGCCAGCGCTGACTGGCGGAACGGACGGGGGAGGGGGCGGGTACAGCTGGCTCTGCCTCTAGATAGGCAGAGCCAGCTGTCAGTCACGCAGCTGGGTGGAGCCAGACATAATTGTCGGGATCCGCCTCGGCTGCGGCGTCTCAGTATATAGAGAGCTGTAACTCACTATATACTGAGCTTAGAGTAACGGGAGGATGCTAGTTTGTGTCCTCCCGTTACCACAGAGCAGGCCAAGGCAGTGCAGTACCAAATCATGAGCAGAATCCAGGTCAGAGACGAAGTTAAGGCCAGAAACTGGACAAGCAGTCCAATACAGAGCAGGATCCAAAAGCAGGTCAGAAGTCAGCTAGGTCAACAACAAAGAAACACATTGAGGGTACAAGTCGGGTCACGAGGAACAAGCAGAAGTCAACACTGATAGTGAGCCAGTCTATTCCTTGTACATTGGTGCCACTGCTGACACTAAGCATGCACACACTGCCATGACTATTACACACTCAGGTGCCGCTTAGTTGTGACTCTATGTGCAGAGCCATACGCAAAGATGCATGCATGTGCACCTGGGTGAGCTAATAGGTATTCCCTCATAATAATTATAATAGGGGGGCCCCTGAAAGAAACCAAAATTATGACAAAAAGTAGTAAGGGTGCCATGGTCATGGGGTCCAGAAAGGTCTTCAATTAAATCATTCATTGAGAACAAGAGCCAACACATTTCGGGATTTCAGACACTCCCCCTTCATTTGGGGCTTTTATATCATGTCACCTCAAAAATGACCGGACTCAGTAAGATATCGGTAATATTTGCATAAACCAGGAGGTTGTACAGAGTGGAGGACTGATCCCCTGAAATGCATTGTCTCGTTTTTAAGAAAACATTCTGGCCTCTGTGATGATCGGTGTGGCACCGGTACTGCTTTTCTTTGCATATTTGAGCACCCCTCACCACCCTATGCCTAGAAGAGGAAATTTGGCTTTAGGTACATTGTAGTGCCTGGCAGATGCTCTCTATGTATATAATCACACCGTTAATATATGTAACCTCTCCACGGGTTGTGAGGCCACCAGACAATGAGAATGAAACCCTCATCAGTCAGCTCGGGTCAGACAAGTAGAATCACATTGTCTCCGTGTAACGATATTAAACGTTTCCTATTAGTTGTTCCCCCTCCGTCCTCCATTTGTCTGTACGTCTGATCCGACAACGAGATATTGTCCGCGATTCTCTAAGTAATTGCGGGAGGAAGAGGAAATACAACATGAAAAATGCTTTTGTCACGCCGTTCAATACATCAACCAACACTCGCCGCGGTTCCACTCTCTTTAAAAGTTTTATTGATTTCAAGTCCCGATTTGTCGGCGTGCACTTTGTCATTGGGAAATAAACATCTAATCCTAAGTCTGAAGCTGAACTCCGGGCAGATAGAAAAGACACAAAGTAATGCAACTCTGCGAGGGTGTCCACTTCCTGACTCCAGTTGCGCATTGTGAATCATGAGACGGTTCAAAGTATCACAAAGGCTACTCTTCCTCTACCTGTCTATAGCAGCCATTCTAACCCGGGTTCTATGGAACTCCGGGGTCCCTGCACAGGTTTCTAGGGGTTCCTTAAGCAGTTGCAGACTGTCCTCCCATCTTATAGTTCCTGGGCTTCGAAGAGTCTGTGGCAGCTGCATTCTTCTCATTGACCGTTAATATATGGAGGCACTTCACTGATATAAGGGAGTCTGTCTGTGTTTCTTTTTCTGGCAGGTATTATTATTTTTCATTTTTTGGGGTTACTGTAGCCCCTATCACCCTTAGTGGAGTGGCCAATAGAGAGTTAGTGATTTCCAGAGCCGTAGCAAGTTTGCATGTATATGGTTAATTTCAGGTGTTCTGGCATTCATTGTACCTACCTGAGTGGAGTGTGACTCTGCTGCAGTGGGGGACAGCCAATGGGGAACACTGTGAGTGTGTGTGCAGTCTACCAGACCACAATTACTGGGGCTCTAATAGCTATTGGTGCATGCTGGGGCAGGGCACATATATACTCAGGGGAACTGCCATGTGCTCAGTCAAGTTCTGGGATAGCCCAGAGTCCAGTCAGAGCTGGGTGCTGTTCAGCCTGCCCCCAGGCCTAGGTCTGAGGGTGGGAGTGCTTGAGTGTGCAAAATGCTCTGTTAGGCCTCAAGCCTGATTGAGGAGGAGAACCAGGAAGACGATGACTGCTGAAGGTGCCTGGAATAGAATGGACCTCAAGAGCAAGTCTGGTGTCTCTCCTACTGAAGATTCTGTGCCGATCCCTATTCAACGGTTGCTCATGTACCCAGTGTCAGCGTGTGCTCCTATTGAATGCACTGGAATACTAAAAGGGACTGGTGAGTCTGGAGTCTGTCTATTTTTCTCATGGATGTCCTAAGCCCTGAACCCTCTCTCTCAGCTAGGAAGTAAGCCCTCAGGGGCAGGGCCCTGCTCACCATCTTGTCTTGAATTGTATTGTGATTGTAATGTCTTCCTTATATTGTAAAGCGCTGCGCACACTGTTGGCGCTATATAAATCCTGTATAATAATAATAACAATAATAGAGTTCAGCATTATTCTTCTGGCCTGGATCTCAGCTCTGTTAGACACTAGAAGAGGGCAGTTAATGCTAGTGGGGCAACTTGTAACTAAAATCCCCTAGACATACTCTGGGTGACCCGGGTATTCCAGCGGCTCCTTCGGGGGTGAGCGCTACATTACTATTACTGATAATTGTTTTTTGAAAATAATAATTATTACTGATAATTTTTCTACCGAAAATAATTTTACATTTGGGGCTTTTTAGTGTTAAATGTGATCCACCTTGGGTGTCAAATAATCCAGGTATGTCATTGTCTTTTATTTAATAAATATATATATTTATTATTAAAGATATTGGAAATATAACATGAGCTGTACATATAATTTTTTAGCATGGGCTCCCAGGGACCTGAACATTTTTGAAGGGCTCCTTTGGGTAAAAAGTTTGAGAAAGGTTGATCTACAGCAAATAAGTGTTTGTACTCGGGCAGTCGAATGGGGGAGCCAAAGATTGTTGTTACAGAGGGGCCATTGGTGGCTTTGTACATCACTGATAGAAAGTGACAGGGAGACTGAGAAAGAGAGAGAGAGAGGAAACATATCGAGGAAACAAGTTATGGGGACTAGGAAAGGGAGAGAGAGATAAAAAGAGGAAACATATCGAGGAAACAAGATTGGGGACTGGGAAAGGGAGAGAGATGGGTAGTATGAGGAATGGATAAGAACAGAGGTTATATAGAGAAAAATAAGAGAGATCAAGAGAGAGAGGTAGCATGAAAGGGGAGAGGGGAAGAGAGAGAAAAGTAGAAACATAGAAGAGTGACTGCAGAGAAAGACCAAGTGGGCCATCAAATCTGCCCCTCTTTTCTTTGATTTTGTAATCGTTTAGTCTGAGTATAGATCTATGTTTGTCCCAAGCATGTGTAAATAATAATTCCTCTGATGGAAGTCCGTTCCAACCTCTACTACTTAAAATAAAATAATACTTTCTAAGGTTAGTTTTAAACTTTCCTCCTGCTAGTTTGAGGTCATGTCCCCATGTTCTTGAGGAATCAGGACCTCCTTCCTCCTGCTGGGGATCCCTCTAGTGATAATAAAGATCTATATAGAGGGATCACGACCTCCTTCCTCCTGCTGGGGACCCCTCTAGTGATAATAAAGATCTATATAGAGGGATCAGGACCTCCTTCCTCCTGCTGGGGACCCCTCTAGTGATAATAAAGATCTATATAGAGGGAGCAGGACCTCCTTCCTCCTGCTGGGGACCCCTCTAGTGATAATAAAGATCTATATAGAGGGATCAGGACCTCCTTCCTCCTGCTGGGGATCCCTCTAATGATAACTAAAGATCTATATAGAGGAATCAGAACCTCCTTCCTCCTGCTGGGGATCCCAATAGTTAAGCACTCCAAGAATTCCATTCACTTTCCCCAATGCTGGGCCACACTGTTTGCAATTAGTACACAAGGAGATATAGATAATGAGGAGGGGAAAAGAGAATGAAGGAGATTTGAGGGTAGAGAGTGACAGGGATACACCAGAGAGAGAGAAGAAATGGAGAAAAAAGTGAGAAAGAGATACAATGAGTCATTCCAGAGAACAGAGAGGGAGAGAGATTATGACTGTGTATCCACAGGAAAAGACATTTTATTTTCCATGTATGTGACACATCGTTTACGCCTCCCCTAGGACGAGACACAGAGTTGACACTCTGGCTGTCCCCGCACGTCGCTCTTCTCACGCTGACAGACTCTGAGTGAATTAAACCGCACGCACAAAGCACAGAGGTAAGCAGTAAACAGGACCATCCGAAAAAGAGATAAAAATAAAATTCCCTGACCAGGCAGAAAAAAAAAAAATCACCAACTTCCAGCCATAAGACTTGCCTGATTGTGTGTGAAATCCCCAAGAGGGGCGTCAGCGGTGATTCCCAGAATCCTCCAGCACTACAATGAGGGGGACTGATGGCGGCTTTAATGAAGTTAGCAACAGCAAACGATTAGGTTAGAGGCTCCTCGGGGAGCAGACAGCGCGCTGATGGAGTTGAAAGCCAAATGGCAACTCAATTGCATTTCATTTCGATTTGGTCACGGCGGGCAGAGATGAAAGTAGGACAAGGTGGCCGTCATATCTTCCCGAGAAATCTCTACCGCTGGCCTGCCTGATCCGCGTCCCCGGCGCTCGCTCAGAACGCCGCCGTTAATGGTCTTATCAGGAGGCAGACAGGGCTGCCGCGGCGTGAGCGAACCGCGCACGTTGCTGTAATATATCTGTCAGTTAACGCTCACTTTATAGGGTGTGAATCAAATTCCTTTACCCCGACCCCTTCCCGATAAGTCACATTATATAATGACCCCCTTCCCCACCTTCATCCTACTTCAAAGACAGCCGTGTACCATTCAGTAATACATTTATTAGTCTGATTTCGTGGGGTCGACCAACTGTGTTCTGCTGGGCTCAGATCAGGACTTTGTCATATTTAAAAAGATTTTGTTTCCCCCCCAAAATCATTAAAATTTAAAAGCTGGAAGTTTTAATTACAAAGAGCATGTTTTCTCCCTCCCCGCTCACTCCTTCCCTCTACCCGCAGGGGTGTCAAACTCAATTTAATCGTGGGCCGCCTCAACATTATGGTTGCCCTCAAAGGGCCTGTAAGACTATATAAATATATCTAACCTTTAATCTAATCATAATTGCCTCTGCATTCAATTATCACTGGTTTTAGTAATAACTTAATACCTAGATCTGAAAGTAGAAGTCTAGGAAATGGCCTGGTGGGCCGGATTCGGCCCCTGGGCCTTGAGTTTGACACATGTGCTCTACCGTATTTCTATCCCCCTCTTTATGTCTCTCTCTCTTTCTCAGTTCTTCTCATTCATCTCTTTCACTTTATCCTTCTCTCTATTCTTATCTCTTTCTATTAATTCTGTTCAATTCAATTTATATAGCCTTTATTGGCAGGACCAAATACATTTTGGCATTGCCAATCTAATTGAGGATTAATATGGGTTGAGCAGAAGGAATACGTTCTAGAACATAAGATAATATAAAGGGGTAGGAGGGGAGTCCGGGGACATTATCTGGGGTAAGGGGTAATATAAAGGGGATAGGAGGAGAGTCCGGGGACATTATCAGGGGGAAGGGGTAATATAAAGGGGATAGGAGGAGAGTCCGGGGACATTATCAGGGGGAAGGGGTAATATAAAGGGGATAGGAGGAGAGTCCGGGGACATTATCAGGGGGAAGGGGTAATATAAAGGGGATAGGAGGAGAGTCCGGGGACATTATCAGGGGGAAGGGGTAATATAAAGGGGATAGGAGGAGAGTCCGGGGACATTATCAGGGGGAAGGGGTAATATAAAGGGGATAGGAGGAGAGTCCGGGGACATTATCAGGGGGAAGGGGTAATATAAAGGGGATAGGAGGAGAGTCCGGGGACATTATCAGGGGTAAGGGGTAATATAAAGGGGATATGAGGGGAGTCCAGGGACATTATCAAGGGTAAGGGATACTATAAAGAAGATAGGAGGGGAGTTCAGGGGCATTATCAGGGGTAAGGGATAATTTAAAGAAGATAAGAGGTGAGTCCAAGCACATTATCAGGGGTAAGGGATAATATAAAGGGGATAGGAGGGGAGTCCGGGGACATTATCAGGGGTAAGGGATAATATAAAGGGGATAGGATGTGGAGTCCGGGGACATTATCAGGGGTAAGGGGTAATATAAAGGGGATATGAGGGGAGTCCAGGGACATTATCAAGGGTAAGGGATACTATAAAGAAGATAGGAGGGGAGTTCAGGGGCATTATCAGGGGTAAGGGATAATTTAAAGAAGATAAGAGGTGAGTCCAAGCACATTATCAGGGGTAAGGGATAATATAAAGGGGATAGGAGGGGAGTCCGGGGACATTATCAGGGGTAAGGGATAATATAAAGGGATAGGAGGGGAGTCTGGGGACATTATCAGGGGTAAGGGATAATATAATGGGAATAGAAGGGGCGTCCGGGGACATTATCAGGGGTAAGGGACAATATAAAGGGGATAGGAGGGAAGTCCGGGGACATTATCAGGGGTAAGGGATAATATAAAGAAGATAGGAGGGAAGTCCAGGGACATTATCAAGGGTAAGGGATACTATAAAGACGATAGGAGGGGAGTCCGAGGACATTATCAGGGGTAAGAGATAATATAAGGGGAATAGAAGGGGCGTCCGGGGACATTATCAGGGGTAAGGGACAATATAAAGGGGATAGGAGGGGAGTCCGGGGACATTATCAGGGGTAAGGGATAATATAAAGAAGATAGGAGGGGAGTTCAGGGGCATTATCAGGGGTAAGGGATACTATAAAGACGATAGGAGGGGAGTTCGGGGGCATTATCAGGGGTAAGGGATAATTTAAAGAAGATAGGAGGTGAGTCCAAGCACATTATCAGGGGTAAGGGATAATATAAAGGGGATAGGAGGGGAGACTGGGGGCATTATTTATTAATATAAAGGGGATAAGAGGTGAGTCCATGAATATAGTATATACAGGACAGGAGATTAGTGCAAGGACATTATCAGGGTAGGGTATATATAAGTCCATAGTGTCTCATGTGCCCCTCTCAGTCTGTGACATGCTGTAACATATTGTGCAGCTATTTTAACAATTGTCTCCGCTCCTCTTCTATGGAAGGGATGTCCAGTAATGAAGCAAAAAGTCTCTGGACGTGCTTGTCCATCACCGATGAGTACTCAGCGAACCATAGCCATCTCATCCTGGTCCTAGTGACACCACTAGCAAAGTCTACTCTCCCTGAGTTGTTGGTCTGCCTGTTCTGCCCTGATTTGATTTACAAGCTGCATTTAGGATCTGGTTTTGCCATTTTTCTAGATGTTAGGCCAGTTTATAAGAACCCTCGGTTTTTAGGACACCGTTCTCCGCCATTCTCCTTATGAGGGTGATAAAAATCGAGGGTACCTTTCCAGTAGAAGAGAGCAAGTCATAAAATGCCACGTGGGACACTTCCTTCCTCACAGGTCAAAAACAGCACAAAAAGTCATCACAAGATGAAAAAAAAAATATGGGAAAGATCAACATGGAACTCCAGCCAATATGACCCTTCTCAATTTATATAGAGTGGGGAGGAATGACAACCCATCCCCACCCCCATTCCATCCAACACTAGCAAAAAGATATTTAGATATTTCTTCCTAAGCATATGCCATGCCTATAATTGCCATTGCTACTTTGATGGGAATGACTGTTGTGGCTCCGATGGGCCTGAATCACAGAATGGCAATAAAATATACCATAATTATGTCTATGCTTTCCAGATATCATATCACATACATATTGTAATGCTTTGTCCATAAACAGCTGTGATCATACCTTGTAATACAGAGGACTATATTGATGTCGGACACAAATCCAAAAAGCAAGGATCTGTTGAGAATCAATTTACTGGAATGAAGTAAAATGGAACCAACGTATTTCGTGGACGTCCACTTCTTCAGGGCTGTTAGGTTTAGCAGTGGTGTCCTTCTCCGGTGGGAGTTAGGAGTTAACAGTATGACAAACATAACTAGTGTAGGTATTAACGATGACCTCTCTTCTAGACCGCCCAACCATCACTCCACTACCCATTCATTGATATATATAACCAACACAAGACACACATTGGAGTTTTTCAGCCATAGCAACCTTTTATTAACAAGCATGTAGATAACAGATTATAAAGTCAATTGGAGGCCACCAATGCAACCCGTTACCTATGTAAACCCATAAAATATGCCTCCAGCTACACAACACTGAAGATAATTATATAATTAACCAGAGATGCCATCAGGAAGAAAGCACCAGTTCATTGGCACTCAATCATACATAATAAGGGTCATCATACCTAAGGCAGGTCCCTACCTAGATTACATTTTGACCAGAATGACCTCCTTAAAGAACCTTATAACCCTTCCAGCTGCTGTGACTACCATGAAGCCAAATTCTTGTGGCACAACAGTGTTTAAAGGAAAAGAAGGGGTGGGAAGCTAGTCCAGCACCAGCTATGTTCTGCTAAAAGACTGCTTAAAGGAGAACTATGAGGGGGGGGTGCTTTTCACTCACCTCATAGTTCTAGCCGACCTGTGACAATGAGACTGTCACAGGTCGGCTCAGTAGATCGGGAGGTGAGGGAACACATACCGGCGTTCGCTCACCTCTCGATCGTGTCACGCCTCTCTGCCGTGACAGGGGGAGTGGCTGGATTCCCCCCTCCCGGCTCCGATCTGCCAGCGCTGACTGGTGGAACGGACGGGGAAGGGGGCGGGTACAGCTGGCTCTGCCTCTAGATAGGCAGAGCCAGCTGTCACTCATGCAGCTGGGCGGATCTCGACATCAATGTCGGGATCCGCTCCGGCTGCGGCGTCTCAGTATATAGAGCTGTAGCTCGCGGTATACTGAGCCTAGGGTAACGGGAGGACGCTAGTTTGTGTCCTCCTGTTACCCTAAGGAGAACTATGGGGAAAAGCCCTGACCCCATAGTTCTCCTTTAATTCCTTCTCTGGACAACCCCCTGAAGCTCCTCCTGCCACCTCTCAGCTCCACCAATGCAGTATCACCTTTCTATACTTTTCTCATAAACTGTTTCAACCTGTCCATTTTCCCAAATACTTTAAACACAATCATGTAGGACCCCCACTTATGCTCCTAACGTTTTCTTTCTCTGAGCTTATCTAGTCTCTGTTCTCTGATAGGGATGAGGTTTGTGATCAGGTCAATCGTGAGTTCTACCCAAACACTAGCTTTAAATGGCTCCCAAGTTTTAAAGAAGCTCCTTCCACCTACCCTGGACCTGGTTTTGTGCACTAAAAACAGCCCCTCATTAGCTCATTTTTCTGAACAGTTCAATAGGTGATATTGAGAGTTTGGGAAATTTTGCCGCAAAATCAGTTTTGCCAAAACTTCACTCAGTCCCAGCAGTGACACAACTTGTCACAGTGATTATATCCATGTCCCCAACATTGCCTTTCCAACACTGTCATCCCAATACTGTAACTACACCCCATCATGCTGCAAGGGTGTGCCAACTCCCTACTGACATATCTATGTTATGCAACTTGTATAAAACGTTGTAATCAGAACCTTTCCTGTTTTTAATAAGTCACAGAACCGGTGTAATCCAATCAGCACTCATCCATTCCCTTGTTATCTCTCGTCTCGACTATTGCAACTCCCTCCTCATTGGCCAACCTCTACACAGGCTCCTCCCCCTTCAGTTCATCATGAATGCAGCTGCCAGACTCATTCACCTAACCAACCGCTCAGTGTCTGCAACCCCCCTCTGTCAATCCCTCCACTGGCTTCCACTCGCCCAAAGAATAAAATTAAAAATATTAACAATCAGTTACAAAGCCATTTACAACTCCGCCCCCGGCTATATCTCAAACCTGGTCTCAAAATATCACCCTAACCGTCCCCTCTGCTCCTCCCAAGACCTCCTGCTTTCCAGCTCCCTCGTCAACTCCTCCCATACTCGACTCCAGGACTTCAGTAGAGTCTCTCCCATCCTCTGGAACTCTTTACCCCAACCTGTCCATCTATCTCCCACCTTGACTGCCTTTAGGCGATCCCTTAAGACTCATCTCTTCAGGGAAGCCGATCCCACCTCAACCTAACCGCTCAACCATCACATTCTCAAACAATTCATCCCCACGCAGCTCCCTCCTCATGTATCACTGGCCCCTCCCTTTTAGATTGTAAGCCCTCATGGACAGGGCCCTCCTTATCATCTTGTCTTGTATTGTATTGTGATTGTAATGTCTTCCTTATATTGTAAAGCACTGCGCAAACTGTTGGCGCTCTATAAATCCCGTATAATAATAATCAGTAATAGGGACAAGTAATTTGGGAAGAATTGATTCCGCTGCAGAATTATGGATTTCATCATTGGCGAGATTTCATTGAAGCGGAAACTCTCAATGTTCTTCCAAAGCTGCTTAGACAAGAATCTACTTTTCTTTCTATATTTTAGAAAGTTTGGAGTTTAGGTGACACCTTTTATTGGCTAACAAACTATTGAAGATGCAACCTTTTCGGGACTCCTCAGGTCCACTGTTCAAAGCCTGAGGAAGGGACCATAACCCAAAGATGGAGGATGTAAAAAAAGATTCAGCCAGCCTGGGTCCGTCTATGGAATAACAAAGACAACAAAGAATGTCACCAGCACTCCAATATAAGGTGAAATCAGTCCTTTTAATGACTCAGAACGTCATCAATGCAAGCGCTTTCAAGGCCTTGCAGGGTCCCCTTCATCAGGTCCAGAATGACAGAACATTGCATCAACAATCACGCTATGGAATAAAGGACCCAGGCTGTATCTTCAGGAAGTCCTGAAATCTTGCATCTTTAACGCCAAACTTTCTGCTTTAACCAGTTGACATCCGCGGTGTTAAACCCCCTTCCCATCCCGGCCATTTTTCAGTGTTCAGCGCTGAGGTACTTTAACTGACATTTATTCCGTCATGCAGCGCTGTACTGAAATGAATTTTATACCCTTTTTTGGGGACAGATAGAGCTTTATTTTGGTGGTATTTATTCACCACTGGGGGTTTTTATTTTTTTACTATATTAAGGAAAAATTACCGAAATTTAAAAAAAAAAAAACAGTTTCCCCTATATTAATGGACCCGCTGATCGCCTATATGTGTGACACCCGGTACCGGGTGTGTGCATTGATCGGGTCTTTTCTGCCCATGCGTGCCCGCCCGTGCGTGCCGTCTGGAGACGGCAACCCGCAGATGCTGCAGTGCCGTCCGTCCGTTTTTTTACTACGGGCGGACGGCAAGAGGTTAATCAGCCTGGCCAACCCAGAACAAGACTCCACTACTCTTTTTATCTCTATCTAGGGAGAGTGTTTTTTTGGAAGATGTATTTGTGACGGACCGCCTGGTACCCCGACTGGGTACCTCCGTCAGAAATCAGCTTCCTCTCCGCTGGAACCCGAATCCCAGCGTCATCAGCCCAAACCTGCCTAACTATTGGACAGAACCAATATATTAGGACAGAACGCTAAACCACTCAAGCATTAGACAACACCAATGTTGAAGTGGAAACCAAGATCTGACTTTATTGAAGGAAGCGCACAGAGTTTATACCTGACAGGATCAGATTAGAGTTCAGTGTGTCCCCTCCCCCAGACAGCTAGGTGCCGCATTGGAAGTCTTTTAAGCACAGACACTCTTTGGGATGAATGTCCTTAATTAGAGAGGAGCTTAATCCCATCATTGCAAACAATGGTCACTCCAGGCAGCCTGCTGCCTTTAGAAGAATGGTTCACATCAAATAGTGACAAGTTCTCTCTCTAGATAAAATATTAAACTGGAAACACACACCGCACACAACGTTCTCTGGGGTAATACATCTCTGCAGCCCTAGGTCCGTGGTCTGTAGGAAGGAGGCTAGCCCTCAGGCTCCTCCAGCAGCCCTGGTGACGGTTCAGTCCGTCACAGTATTCATTAAAGGTTAATGAAGGGTACATTTTTGGGGCCAAGAACAGGGCAAGGATAGCTGAAAGGGTCTACTGTTACCCTCAGCAGCCATACCTCCCAACTGTCCCTGATTTGCCACCAAATCCCTCCATCCCTCTTTCCTCCTCAGTTGTCCCTCTTTTTGGTCTGGTATACAGATATCTAGGAAAAGGTTCTATTTACCTACCAAAAGTCCTTTATCTTCTCTCTTATGTATCGTGTTTGCTATTTGGGAAAACTCGGTATAAAGGAAATGTAATGGTGAAAAAATGAATTCTGGGTTTAACCAATCATTTATTCATGGTCCACATAACTGGGGGGCGTGGCAGGGGTGTGTCCATTGCCTAAATACCAGGTGCTGGAAGATGCCCCTCTTTCTCATCTCAGAGAGTTGGTAGGTGTTATTTAAAGCTCATCACTTAAAAACCACCCAAAAAACACCGTAAGGGCCTGTGTTGATGGGCTTTTTGTTTTTGGCGTCAAATGGGTTTAACATCTAAGGGAACGCAAAACCCGTTTGATGGGGGTCATAAGGAGGTCAGCTGAAGGTCAAATGCCCCTGTCAATGAATTCTGATTGATCTCAGATGCAACTCAAACTGATGCCAAACAGAAGTCATGCACACAAGTCCAAAGCCCATTGACCCGTGTGGCATTATTAGGTAACGGAGTATAGCTGCTGTCAGGGCCGTCTTTAACGCGGGGCAAAATGGGCAGGTGACCAGGGCACAGTTATTGTCGTGCGGCACAAAGCAGCTGCCCCCTGAGCCGCGGCGCCATTCTGTTCACTATGCATTGCATACTGTTGCTCTGCCCCTGCCGTACGGTGCATAGTGTGACCGCATGACATCTCATGCGAGAAAGGATGGACACCGGCACTCCAAAGCAAGTTCATTACGTGTTTATTGACGTACTAGTTGCAAGTAGAACACTTTATACAACGTTTCGGGGTCTCACAGGATCCCCTTCATCAGGCAAACAAGTGATCACTTCATCACTTGTTTGCCTGATGAAGGGGATCCTGTGAGACCC
>NW_017308120.1:169453-173496 GCF_000935625.1 Nanorana parkeri | reverse complement strand
GGGGGGTCCAAGAGGATGTTAGCCCCGGGACCAATCAATAGTAGAAATAGCCTTAGCTTATTAATGGACCAAAGGTTAAAGGTCTCATTACATCTCATCAAACTTAATGGATAACATAGATATGTCCATAATTGAAAGGATGAGTTGGCAAACCCATGTGGCATTACTGGGTAACTAGGTATGCCTACATTGGCAGTTAGGGATGAGCACATTTCTTTGGGGTGGATTTCTATCTCCCCAAAGTTTTTGCCACAATTGTTTGGAATTCCAATCTTCAATCCCCAATTTTGCTCATCCCTTACTGCCACAGTAGGTGTAATGGATCCCCGCCATCTGCGCATGTGCAACCTGCACGTTCCCGTACTGCTCGGGAACGCGCCATTCCCGCGCATGCGCAGAAGCAGTAACCTGCGAGCACGAATATGCGCCATCCCGCGCATGCGCAGAAGCAGTAGCCTACCAGCACGAAAATCCGCCATAGCGGCGCACAGGAAATGACATCACTGGCCCTATATAAACCCAGCAGCAGTACCACCATGTTGCTGGTTTATCGTCAGCTAATCCTTGTTCCAGTTTGTTGATATCTTGCTTGATCCTTGTGACCCGGACGTCCTCGACAAACCTTGAATTCTGCCTGCCTTGACCACGGAACTGTTGGTTGACCATTCTTCTGCCTGACCCCTTTTGTACTGGAATTGCCCGCTTGGAACCTGACCTCGGCTCGTCTCATTGGATTACGGCTTGCACGATGCTCAACACCACTGGCACTCCTGCCACTTGTTTTCCCGCTGGGCTCTGTTCCCATCCTCAGAGTCTCCCAGGACACAAGGTGCAAGGGAAGCCTCCTCTCACATCCGGTCTCCCAGAAGGTACGTAACAGTAGGCATACCCAGCTACCCAGTAATGCCACACAGGGTTGCCAACTCATCCTTTTAACTATTGACATATCAAATGTTATCCACGGTTTAAGTTTAATTAGATTCAAGGAGACCTTCAAGCCTCAGAATCTGACTTGGTAACCCCCCGCGATGCCCAACCAAGAGGACCACTTGTGGAGAATTCCGCCTGCGGTCTGATATGTCGCTGATCACATTTGCTCAGTCCTCGGGCATAAATGTAATTAAATTAGCTGAAACGATATAACTTTCAATAATAAAAGCCGCCTCTTCATCCAGCGATGGATAGGATTGATGTCGCTATAATGACCTCATTTTGAAGTCGTCTCTTCATTCCACAGACGGGCTGTATCTTCTCTTTTACATCCTCCGCCTTTGGTTTATGGAAAGTCGATGGCGGGGTAAATACCTCCACAGGTGATACACGACGGCGGTGTGACAAATCTGCTTTTTCCCCCTTTTCAGATTTAATTTGTCTCATTTTAGGCCGGTATAATTTTTTGTTGCAGTTTTATGTCCACTGCTGATTTTACTTTCTGTAAATCCCTCGTCCCTTACAAGTGTTTCTGGGAAGCGATATATCTCCATCCTTATCTGGTGTGCACAGTTTACGTCCTTTTACAGTACCGCTAATACCGCTCCACGAGAAGCTACTGACCTAATCATAACCTATTAATTACCGCCATAAATTCCCTGACGTCCCGCGCAGCCCTCTGCAGGTTCAACTGGGAATCCAAGACTTTTAAATCTTGCTCCCTGGGAGGGGCAATGGCGCAGCGTCACCTCCCGGCCCCCGGGGCGAATGACCTCCCAGGCCGCGTACTTTCTGCTTTATGATCATTAACATTTAAAGGACCAATTCACTCTGAAAAACTGATATTTCCTTTGTTGGGCCATCACTTGATGGTGTCTAGTGCCTGTAGGGGCATTGCCAGGATTGTGAAAGACCCGGGGGAACCCATGGTCATTTTAAGAAAAAAAATGATGTATATGTAATGTACAGCCCAGTGCAGTGCTCAGGAGTATGTAATATACAGCACAGTATATAGAGTGCAGCAGGGGCCTAAGACTGTGGGGGGTTAGGTCCGGCCCTGGGCACCTTCCCCCCTCCCCCCCCTCCGTGGAATACAGGGCAGTGCAGGGTCCTGTAGGTGGTTCAGGGGCCAGTGTGATCCCCTCCCCCATCCGCCCCCCCCCTGCCGTCTTGGGAGGGGGGCCCAAGATAAAATCTTGCACCAGGGCCCTTTGGTTATTAGGTCCGCCACTGGCTTCTAAGGCTCTCAGGGGGGCTGTGAGAAGTCTCAGGAGGCTGTGTGGGGTCTCAGATGGGCTGTGTGGGTTCTCAGGAGGCTATGCAGGGTCTCAGGGAGCTGTATGGGGTATCAGGTGGCTGTGTGAACCCTCAGATGAGCTGTGCAGGGTTTCAGGAGGCTTGCGGGGATCTTTGAAGGGATGTGCAGGGTCTCAGGTGGGCTGTGTGGGGTCTCAGGTGGGCTGTGTGGGGTCTCAGGTGGGCTGTGCAGGGTCTATAGTGGGCTGTGCGGGGTCTCAGGAGACTGTGTGGGGTCTACGGTGGGCTGTGCAGGGTCTATGGTGGGCTGTACGGGGTATATGGTGGGCTGTGCGGGGTCTTAGCAGGGTCTCACCAGGGGTCCCCGGTTGGTCTCGCGGGCGGGTATGGGTGACGTGGATTCAGGAAGGAGAAGGAAATGTGCGGTCGGCGCTGTAAACATGCGCCATGGTTAACAAGAAGACTGCCTTGCTGCGGACCCCGGCAGCCTTCCTGTGAATGGCAGCGCCTGTTTATATAGCTGGCTTCAGTTTAAAAATTGAAAGCGCCAGCAGCGGCTCTTAGTATCGGGGGCCCAGTATCGGCACATCCCTAACGGGATCCTTCCCTTGCGTGTGCGGAAGCCAGCGGTTCCTGTAGGCGTCGCTGGTCTTGGAGCAGGAGGCTGCATTTTGAGCAGAAGGCACCCTCTTTGCTATTGTCGGTGTTGTATCTTGACACAACACCGGGAATTAGGCAGCACCGGGAGTAGGTACCTGCACGGCGTCCCTCCATGGAAGGACCTCATGGTAAATCCGGCCCTGTTAATGCACGGTAACGTGTTGCAATAATAAGGTAGCATACACTGTTAAGCAGGCCCGGCGCTACCGCAAGGCAAGTCAGGCGGCCGCCTGAGGGCGCTGCAGGGTGAGGGCGGAAAAAAACAGGGCATTTTGACAAGTATGGGGGGGTTGGTTGCGGGGGGCGCAAAAATTTTACTTTGCCTGTGTTGGCAAAAATCCTAGCACCGGCCCTGCTGTTAAGAGTATTGCAGCACCAATATGTGACCGGGGCAGATGGAAGGATTGGCCACTGGGGGGCGCTCCACTGTCATCTCTATTTCAACCACCATTCAGTGAGCCCATGGGGCAGCAGCGATGGACCCCCGGACATATTCTTAAGCGGGAAAACACATGATTGTGACATCCCCCGCCCATCCGTGCATCCCTTTGTGTTCTATATTTCCCTGAGCACAGCGACAAGGGGAAATCTTTGCCACAAAGTTTATTCCGGGTGATTTTTCCATCTCGACACTTTAATGGAGTTCCTCTTTCACCGACGCTTTAATGTTGTTTTCTTGGCGCCCCCGGAGTTCCCCTTTAAGGCAATCATGCTCAGAAGAAAGCCGGCCTGCCGAGATTTTATCCCTTACGATGGGATTCCAGCGGCCCGCTCCCGACTTTCCGCCGGCGCGCTTTGATCGCGGCGAACCGCTGCACGACGGGCTCTGAAGCCTCTGCCGCTGCGAGCAACAAGCTGCAGCTGTGCAGGAAGTTTAATTAGAGGCCTGAGCCTCGCGGGCCGCCGGGGGAACTCCGCCGCGCCTTGTTTCCGAGTCCTCGCAATGCTGATGGCTTCCTTTCCATGCAGCGGGTGGCGGCGGCGGCAGCAGCAGCTCAGGCCTCGCTCTCTAGTCTGGCGGCTGGGAGCTTTCGACGCAACTGGAAGCTTTTTTTTTTGCACGGCGAGTGATATTTAACCTCCGCCGGCTGCCATGGCCCAGCGACCGCAAACTGCTCTTTATAAATATCCTTCTTGATCAATGCAGATAGAGGCCAACGCGCCTGCGGCTGCAGGGTGGAGGAACCGGCGGCGTC
>NW_017308120.1:156187-169394 GCF_000935625.1 Nanorana parkeri | reverse complement strand
TGCTTAATTGCCAGCGCAATTAATGAATTATCACAACGAGCTTTTATTGCTTTCCGGTATTCTCCGACATTAAATCCCAGATAGAGGAAAGGATGAGAGCATTTCACACCTGGATCATACAGAGCGCTTCCGATGGCAGGAATTAAAGGTGCGCGCTCTGAGCCGAGGTAAAGCCGAGCAGGAATTTTCACTTGGATATATAAATCCACTTTGTGCGCACCAAATGGCTTTGCGAACCCAGATATTACCGTGCAAAAAGTAGCAGTGGCATCATCACTGTGCTGTCCATAGCCTGTGCTGTCCATAGCTTGTGCACAGAGCAGAGATGTGGGAGAAGCCCAGCAAGCCCCGCCCACTACAGGAAAAAACAGGAGGGGGCGGAGAGGAGACCAGTCACCCTGCACAATTTGAGAGAGCGGTCTTAATACAGGAGGAGACGGAGACAAGACCAGTCACCTTGCACAAAGAGAGAGAGTAGAAGTGATCAGTCTTTATTACAGGAGGGGGCGGAGACAAGACCAGTTACCCTGCACAAGGACAAAGCCGGGGGCTGGGGAGTTTGGGGTGGAGGAACGTGACTGGCCGCACAGAGTCCTGACCTCAACCCCATAGAACACCTTTGGGATGAATTAGAGCGGAGACTGCGAGCCCGGCCTTCTCCCCCAACATCAGTACCTGACCTCACAAATGGTCCAACATTCCCATAGACACACTCCTAAATCTTGTGGACGCCTTCCCAGAAGAGGCGGAGCTGTTATAGCGGCAAAGGGCGGAACCAACCCAATACTGAACCCTACGGACTAAAACTGGGATGCCATTAGAGGGCGGAGCCAACCCAATACTGAACCCTACGGACTAAGACTGGGATGCCATTAAAGTTCATGTGTGTGTAAAGGCGTCCCAATACTTTTGGCAATATAGTGTATGTAATACAATGTAACTTGATAGAGTTATACATAATGTAATGTTCTTTCTTATTATTATGCCCTATTTTGGAATGATTACATCAAAGGATGGCGTTCATAACTTATATTCTTTATAAACTTTTAGATATACTTTGTAGTCTCGTAACAATGTATAAAAAAAACACGTGTGAAATCTTTTTCTATCTCCGTTACAGTTTAATGAGAAGTTCTTTTTTTATATCTGTTACAACCGATTTCCTGTTTACCGTTTAATGTCATTCAGAATGACGCAGGGGGTGAGTTTGCGGCGGAGTCACGGGAAATAAAACCGTCGCCACGCGAGGCCGTCATAAGAGGGACTTGAAGCCGAGTGCTGCAGTAAAAGGTTAATAATTCCGGGAGGCGATCTCTCTCTCTCTCTCTCAGGAAAAGCTTTCGTCTGTGTTTCTGCTCAGTGAGCCGCAGATTGCGGCGCTCCGCGGCACGGCGCCGTGCTTGTTAGAGGCGCGCTGGTAATCAAGCACCTGACCAGGTACAGATGTGCCGCTGTCAGCCCCGAGATACCAAACAAATGAGGGGACCTCCGCCTCCATATGGGGCATCTGCTCTGACTGCACAGACAGCACTTCTGCTGCTAAAGGAGGCTTCTGTCTGCCGGGCTGAGACGTGTGCAATCTGCCTCCGGAGGGTGACTGGACGTCTGCACCGTCTCTGTGCTGCATCATGCATAACCTTCGCCAAGATCACAGCGCAGGCCGCTCAGAACGCTGAATGTTATTAATATTATCATCATCGGAGGAAGGGAACACGAGACACAATGTGTCAATGAGCAGAGATTCCGGGGAACGACTCTGACCCGCCAACGTCCAAAGACACAGAGAACGAGACTGATACAGAGGACTCTGCTCCTTCCTCTATAACTCTCCTCTCCCGAGAATACTCTGCTCTGCTGGAGGACTGCTGTGGGGTTTCCGGTGTCAGTGCTGCCAGCAGACAATTGTTGTCCCCTTATACTCATTATGACCTTGTACAGGATGATGATGATGATGATGATGATATGTTGCAGGCTCTTCCATCCTCCTACCTCGGCTAGCTTGGGAATAAATTGCGCCATTCGGTCAGGCGGGAGATCGGCGGCGAGGACGAGCCTCCTGAGGAGGCCGCGCGCGCACACACCGATGGAGGTAATTAATAGAGAAGGAAATTGAAAAGTCCTCCTCGCCAAATGTCAGCGGCAGAGAAAATATCTCGACTCCTCCGACGCACGTTATTATTACTCAGATATATCACTCGGTATTTACACCTCGCGGCGGCGGCGGCTCGGCCCCTCCGCCCCGCGGTAATGAGGTGAGGACACGCTGACAGCATCCTGCATCATCAAAATGATATTAGTATTAAAGAGTCAATCAAATCACTCCGATCGCTCGCCGGCCCGTAAGATTATTTATTAGAATGTTTAATAAAAATGGACCGATATTGTGTTTTCGGTACCGAGTATGAACACCGATACTTTTTTCTTGTCGCATTGCGGAAGCCAGGTGGCGTGTAATGACTCGCCGCCCGGCTTCCCGATTAACAAGAAAGCCTTCCCCATGCTTCTCGTCACTAGGTGACGAGAGAACACGGAGCCGGCTTGCTAGCCAATCAGAATTCCGGTCGCTGCGTCATTACACGCTGCCCGGCTTCCTGATTGGCCGGGAAGTCGGCTCCATGCTCTCTCGTCTCCAATCAGGAATCTGGGCAGCGTGTAATGACGCAGCGACCGGCATTATGACACAGGAAGTATTGGTTGCTAGGCATCGGAGCATTCGGGCGAGTACTACTCGGTATCGGTGAATCCCTAGTATACAGTATATACTGCTGCAGGGCGGAGGTCGGCTTTATAGTCATTTATATATCCTGACGTGTCACAATGTACATCACTTATCAGGCAAGCTCCGCCTTTTATCACATAAGCCCCACCATTTGTCAATAAAAATTTTGAGCTCCAATCAGTAATTTTGCCTGAGATGATCTCATCTTCAGTCTCCCCTCCCCAGTGATCAGTCTGCTGCAGCCAGGAGGAAGCATTTCCTCAGTGTTCCCTCCCCCAGTGATTAGTCTGCTGCAGGCAGGAAGAAGCATTTTCCTTGGTCTCCCCTCCCCCAGTGATTAGTCTGCTGCAGGCAGGAGATAGCATTTTCACAATCTCCCCTCCCCAGTCATCAGTCTGCTGCAGCCAGGAGGAAGCATTTCCTCAGTCTCCCCTCCCCTGGTACAGCTGCAATGCTTAAGGTTGGTGGTGGTTTTCGAATTTTTGAATCTATTGTGGCGGGAATGGATCCAGTGATGTCATTATGTATGGGAGTGGTTTATTGTTTTTTTCTCTCACTGTTTGATGCCTATATAAGGTTGATGTATCTGTTATTGAAGTGTCATTCTGAGCCTGATGAAGGGGACCCCCTGCGGCCCCGAAAGCGCTTGTGTATTGGATGGCAATGTGCCATTAAAATGGATCATTGACTAACAAAAACTGGTGTGCTGGTGACATTATTCCTTTATTCTGTGATTCACACGGTGCCTTCCGTGGTCACTACAAGCACCCACCCAGCTTGGGGTTACTCTGGTTAGGAGTGCAGCAAGACATCCTGTTTTTGAAGTTTTTTTCGCAGCCAAGAACAGACACCAGGATTTCCATGATTGTGTCATCTCTGAGCAGGAAGTAGATGGTGACACTGGGTGATGGGTGAACAAAGATGGCGCCGTCCTTCTGGAGGTAAAAGCAGATAAAGGCATTGTCAGCAGTCTCATGTATAGCGACACCAGTCCTCCAGGTCGGGGTTCAGAGAGGGATTGTGGGTAGTTTGGTTAGTCCCCGGTATGCGTGCAGTGCGGGGCCCCAGGAACAGACTTACACGCGTGTCGCTGATGTAGCGCTCGTATGAAGCATTGGTCGAGCAGTCGTTGTGCGTTTCCTCTCCGAATAACTTTATTGTCACCCCGAGGTCAGCACACTCCGCGGGGCCGCCGAGATAAAAACACTCACAGGGACGAGCCTAGCACTCTGAGTCTCCGCACACAGTCTGCAGACTGAACCCGATGACAGATTAGCGCGAATGTTTCCCGAGCGGTCGCTGGTGTTGCGTCTAGACAGACTCTCCCGCCGCGGGGAGGACGACCCTCGCCTTGGTCAGGAGGTTTTATCTCCTAATGGGTAGAAGATCTCGTCAGCCGCTCCCGGGAATAATTGCTGAGAATCAGCGCAGGACACACAAGGCCGATATCATCACTGCCGCGGAGGCTTCGGCCTGCACTGTTTGGGTGTCGCGCGTCGTCTCGGGATTATGTGATGAGACCACAAAAAAAAGAAAAAGTCTTCATACATCCAGTGCGGGGGAAGGGATCGCGTTCAGGAATAAAAGAGAGTTCAAACTCATCATTAAAAAAAAAATTGGGGCGAGACGGAAAATTTTCATTTACTTGAATCAATTTGCAAAAATTGTTATTTCTTAATTAAAATTTAGGAAAATTGGGAGATTTTCACAACATTTTTTGCTGAAAGGCATTGAAGGCTCTTCCGGTACAACGATCATCGGACTGCGTATCCAATTGTGGGATTTCACTGAGACTTTAAAGATGAGGAAAATTAGGAGAAAAACTGAGAGTCTTGACTTTCCTAAAATTTGGGTAAAATGTTTACATTGATCTCCAGCATAGAAAAGGATTGTCAACAGCCGAGAGCCGTCTTTTGGGTCGGATGGTTGGACTGCATTTTAAATTCTGGGGCATCGCTGGGGCTTTAAAGGAGAACTATGAGGGGGAGGGGCTTTTCACTCACCTCATAGTTCTATCCGACCTGTGACAATGAGACTGTCAAAGGTCGGCTCAGTAGATCGGGAGGTGAGAGAACACATACCGGCGTTCGCTCGCCTCTCGATCCTGTCACAGCTCTCTGTCGTGACAGGGGGAGGGGCTGGATTCCCCCCTCCCCGCTCCGATCCTCCAGCGCTGACTGGCGGATCGGACGGGGGAGGGGGCGGGTACAGCCGGCTCTGTCTCTAGATAGGCAGAGCCAGCTGTCAGTCACGCAGCTGGGCTATCCAGACATAATTGTCGGGATCCACTTCAGCTGCGGCGTCTCAGTATACCGCGAGCAGCAGCTCCCTACTGAGCCTAGGGTGACGGGAGGACGCTAGTTTGTGTCCTCCCGTTACCCTAAGGAGAAGTATGGGGAAAAGTGTTAACCACATAGTTCTCCTTTATAGAGGCTGAAAAGTTCATGATTAGCGAGAAAAAAAATTGAATTTTTCATAAAATTGAGGTAAAAATTTGATAAGTTTGATCTCCTTCACAGGAAGGACTGCACTGGCCAATGGCCGCCTTGGGGGTCTGATCATCAGGCTGCATATCTAATTCTGTTATTTTACTGCGTCTTTAAAGATGCTGAAAACTTCATGATTAGGGAAGAAAAAACACCGGGACTTAATTTTCCTAAAATTTGGGTAAATTATTAGATTTATGTCCTTCAGAAGAAGGATTGCCAGAGGCCGGTAGCCGTCGTTGGGTCCAATCATCAGACTGCATATCGAATTCTGTCATTTCTCAGAGGCTTTAGAGATGTTGAAAAATCCATGATTAGGGAGGATCCGAATTGAGTCATTTTCCTAAAATTTGGGCAAAATGTTAGATTTATCCCCATTACAGGGAGGACTGTCAGTGGCTGAGAGCCGTCATCGGGTCCGATGCATTTCTAATTCTGAGATATCCCTTTAAAGATGCTGAAATATTATAATTAGGGAGGAGAAACATTGAGAGTTTTTGTTTTACCTAAAATTTGGGTCAAATTCTATGAGCTTTACCTGCTTCACAGGAAGGACTGTCATTGGCTGAGAGCCGCCTGTGTGTCCGATTCTCTTCTTTCCTCCTCGTCTGTGTTTTGTCTCCCAGTTTTGGGGCCGATCAGTCTTCTATCTGACCTCCGTCCTTCCCTTCAGTCTTCTATCTGACCTCCATCCTTCCCTTCAGTCTTCTATCTGACCTCCGTCCTTCCCTTCAGTCTTCTATCTGACCTCCGGCCTTCCCTTCAGTCTTCTATCTGACCTCCGTCCTTCCCTTCAGTCTTCTATCTGACCTCCGGCCTTCCCTTCAGTCTTCTATCTGATCAGTCTTCTATCTGACCTCCGTCCTTCCCTTCAGTCTCGCACAGTTGTACCGCCTCCTCCCTCTGATGTCACCGCACACTGGTAACATCTCACAATGTGCATTAGAAGCTGCAGCAAGTCACTTGGATTTCAGTTCTCTCAATCATGGCGGCTCAGCATCACGTGTGGGCGTTACCTATGCAAATACAGCCTGACTAGAAACGCCCACTCCTCCAGACTGACACCCCACCCATCAAGGCATTTCGACATTTGCATAACTCCTCCCAAGAACCGGCCCCCTGCTTGCGTCAGGGCTGAGGGCTCTCAAGAGAAGTACTGAGGCAGGGTGCTGTGATGGTTTCAGAAAGCTATGTACAGCCAGCCCCTCCCACCGGCCATGATCAGCCTGCATTGCATAGGAAAGCTCAGAGACCCAGTGATGACATCATCTGAAAATCACACTGACAAGAAGAAGAAAACAATGTAACAACTTCCTCATTTATCTCATCACAGGTAACTTTTATGTGACCCTTCTGCCCAACAGTCATGAGTCATGTGACCCTTCTGCCCAATAACAGCTGTGCCCCCCTCATACCCATCCCAAGGTTTCTCTCCACTTACACACATTACAATCTGATTGTATCATCCCGACCCCTGGGCCCCCAAAACTTACCCAATCCCAGCTACCTTCTGAATTACCCATCAAGAGAATACTTTCCTTCCTTTGACATTGATGACCCCCCCCCAACCTCAATTCTCACGATAGGGGAGGGTGACTTTGCCACCATGACCCCATTGCCACCATGACCCCCATTGCCACCATGACCCCCATTGCCACCATGACACCATTGTCCCATGACCCCATTGCCACCAGGACCCCATTGCCACCATGACCCCATTGCCACCATGACCCCATTGCCCCATGACCCCATTGCCCCATGACCCCATTGCCACCAGGACCCCATTGCCACCATGACCCAATTGCCCCGTGACCCCATTTCCACCAGGACCCCATTGCTCCATGACCCCATTGCCCCATGACACCATTGTCCCATGACCCCATTGCTCTATGACCCCATGCCCACCAGGATCCCATTGCCACCAGGACCCCATTACCACCATGACCCAAGTGCCCCATGACCCCATTTCCACCAGGACCCCATGACCCCATTGCCACCAGGACCCTATTGCCACCATGACCCAATTGCCCCGTCACCCCATTTCCACCAGGACCCCATTGCTCCATGACCCCATTGCCACCAGGACCCCATTACCACCATGACCCAAGTGCCCTGTGACCCCATTTTCACCAGGACCCCATTGCCCCATGACCCCATTACCACCATGACCCAAGTGCCCCGTGACCCCATTTCCACCAGGACCCCATTGCTCCATGACCCAGGTGCTGGAACTCCTGTGACAGGTGAGAGAGGAAGAGCACGGCACGGCACAGCACAGCTCTCCCCTCTCACTGTATACAGTCTACACGGAGCGGCAGGGTTACTTATAACCCGGCCGCTCTGCTCACTGCAGTCAGAGACTCGGGACTCGGCGGAGGAGGACGGAACCAAAGGAGAGAGGTAAGTGGAGGGGGGGAGGGGAGAGGAGGCTGCACACTGTTTACATGTGATCTCGGCGACATCGTCGATTTCACATGTAAACGAAAAATCGGCTTCCCTCACTCTACATTTAGCTCAGCTTGTACAAAGCAGGACTGAATGTAGTAAGGGAAACTTTCCCACAAGGACACCGCTGCCGCCCCTCTGCGCCCTGCCGCCCCGAGGCCGGGCCTCGGTGGCCTTGTGGGGAATCCGGGCCTGCTCACAGCTCTCTTATTTGCCAGACGGTTCGAAGTTCACATTTCTGTCCTGTAAATGGCAGAGTTTCCCCCCTGGCGCTCGGCGGCGTCTCTGTCCATTCTCAGGTCTTACCACGCTCGCTTGGTCCCGATCCGGAGACCCCCCGACCTGCTCCCGGCACTCAGGCTTCAACCTTCCTTTGGCATTTTCCGAGCTGACGTCTCATTTCTGAAAGGCCGGCGTGAGTCGCGTTACCTTCAGTGACTTCTATTTGTACCCCAGAAGAGCTCAGAACCGTCGCGGTGAACGCTCAGAAACTCCTGACGCAGTGACTACGGGTGTCCTTCCTGGGAATCCCATGATCGGGGGGGTCTGCTGTGCCAGCTGCGGCGCATTCTGCTGAATAATCCCTTCAGTGATACCGGGCAACACATACATTCTCGTAACACAATATCACCCGGAGACGTTATAATGGCAGATCTGTGCCCATCGTACCGAAATACAACGCTATGCCGTGACACAGGGGTGCCCATTAGGTAGAGGGTGATCTAGTAGCTCTCAGAGCTGATGCTGGTAGATCAGGAAGGGGGGGAATGGCGGCCCCTTTATTCCATTCTGGTATATTTATTTAGCTGTGCACACATGATTCCCTATTAGTCTGAGTCTGCTGAGCCGAGCTCCCCGACACCTTTCTGGGGGATACTGGGGGTTGTAGTGCCTCTATGTATTACATCAAAGAATGTTAGTTTACACAGCAAAATACAGCAAGGTGAGCCAGGAGAGAGAGCCGGGAGAGCGAAGCGAGACAGAGAGGAGAGAAAACAAGGAATGACAGCCAGGAGAGAGAGAGAGAGGAGAGACAGCCAGGAGGATGAGCAAGGAGAGAGAGCGAAGAGAGACAGCCAGGAGAGAGAGCGAAGAGAGACAGCCAGCTGAGAAAACAAGGAATGACAGCCAGGAGAGAGAGAGCAAGGAGGATGAGCAAGGAGAGACAGCCAGGAGAGAGAGCCAAGAGAGAAAACAAGGAATGACAGCCAGCAGAGACAGCCAGGAGGATGAGCAAGTAGAGACAGCCAAGAGAGCGAAGAGAGACAGCCAGGAGAGAAAACAAGGAATGACAGCCAGGAGGATGAGCAAGGAGAGACAGCTAGGAGAGAGAGCGAAGAGAGACAGCCAGGAGAGACAGCCAGGAGGATGAGCAAGGAGAGACAGACAGGAAAGAGGGAGAGGAGAGACAGCTAGGAGAGACAGCCAGGAGAGCGAAGAGAGACAGCCAGGAGAGAACACAAGGAATGACAGCCATGAGAGAGAGAGCAAGGAAAGACAGTCAGGAGAGCGAGGAGAGACCGCCAGGAGAGAGAGAGCGAGGGAGGGTTTTTTTCATTGGTAGATCTCATGTAGCTCGTCATTTGAAAACTAGATCTTAACACAACAAATTGTGGGCACCCCTGCCGTAACAGCTTCCGAGCCGCAGCCAGAAGACTGAATGTTGCCATTGCTTAGGGAACACATTCGACAAACATCACATGACCAGCAACCAGGACATGTGTCCCAGGTGCCGCTTTAGGAGGGGTGCCATTGGGAGTGGGAATGAAGAACTTCTCCATTGGGGGGCAACTCTGAGCCTTTGCCCCGGGTGACGGAATGTCCAGCTTCTCCTCTGACAGCAACATTAGCTCGCTGCATTGATTAGTAGTCCTTCCTATTGCATGTCAAGTCTTACTGAACATGGTGGCCACATAGAGGGGGCAATACGACTGCATAGTGTCATTGCCTAAAGTGTACTCGTGTCATCTTGGCCCAAGTGGCAACTCTGCAGCTTCCTGTTGTTCTTCCAAACAGGATGAGTTTTCATGACTGGGCCACTCTACGGCCAAAGGTTTGGTCACATCTGACCATGACCACTTATATGAGCTTGTTAAACATCCAATTTCAAAACCATGGGGCATTAATATTGAGTTGGGCCTCCTTTGTGGCTATAACAGCTTCCACTCTTCTAAAAAGGCTTTCCACGAGATTTTGGAGCGTGTCTGGGGGAATTTGTGCCCATTTGGAGGCTCTGAAGTTGGATCCGAACACTTGGCTCACAATGGGCATTCCAGTTCATCTTGGAAGATGTTCAGTAGGACACTAAAGTTCCTCCAAACTGGTCACACCATGTCTTTATGGAGCTGGTTTTGTACACCGGGACAGTCATGGCGGAACAGAAAAGGGTCTTCACCAAACTGGTCACACCATGTCTTTATGGAGCTGGTTTTGTACACCGGGACAGTCATGGCGGAACAGAGAAGGGTCTTCACCAAACTGGTAACACCATGTCTTTATGGAGCTGGTTTTGTACACAGGGAACAGTCATGGTGGAACAGAAAAGGGTCTTCACCAAACTGGTCACACCATTTATTTATGGAGCTGACTTTGTGCATGGGGACAGTCATGGCAGAACAGAAAAGGGTCTTCACCAAACTGGTCACACCATGTCTGTATGGAGGTGGCTTTGTGCACAGGGGACAGTCATGGCAGAACAGAAAAGGGTCTTCACCAAACTGTTACCAGAAGGTTGGAAGAGCACAATGTCTACAATGTCTTTGTATGCTGTAGTGTGTACAGTATCCTTCATGGGAAACTCCTGAACTCAGACATTTGGAAGGTGTTCCATATAACTTTGGCCATATAGCTAGGTGTGATGAGCTGGTGTCCACATACTAATGTCATATATCATAGACCTACTCTCTCTTACCTGAGATGGTCTGTCTGGCCAAAGATGATCCACCCATACTCTACTGCACCTGCTCTGCTCTCATTTGACACACCAAGCCACCAGTGGAGTCACACCTCTAGAGTTTCCCCATTAATCATAAGAAAATTGCTAAGAAGGA
The DNA here is from genome assembly GCF_000935625.1 of Nanorana parkeri. Lineage (NCBI taxonomy): Eukaryota > Metazoa > Chordata > Amphibia > Anura > Dicroglossidae > Nanorana > Nanorana parkeri. The sequence goes on along the minus strand of NW_017308120.1, from coordinate 158,694 downwards.
CTCTTACTAGAAGGTTCTGAGAAAGACCAGCCGACAGTTTCTGGGACTTTATGGTATATCTTGTGCTAAAAAGCTTCTAAAGCACAACATGGTGGAGGAACATTATGCCAAAGGAGCCTACAGTCTACAGCAGTAGTTCATCAGACAATGGAGGTGCTTCCGTAAAATGGCTCGGCCACTAGCAGGCCTGCAAAGACGACTTGTACAATATTCATACCAAGCCCTCGTGTATTTTAGGCCTTTATACAGTTTCCGCAAGTTTCATCCTAATCTTGTATCTCATTCCTTTCTACTTTGGAATAAAATGCTTTCTTCAGTTCGATCGTCTGAGATTCTGTTTTGTTACGAGACTCTCAATGAGACAGCGATCAATATTTGGTTTCCGTGTTAATTATTATAATGCCAATTTGTTTACACTGCGGGATTATCGCTGATCTCTTAGTGTATTGAAGTCTCAAGATGTGTCAAGAACACTTAATATGAATGTACAGTAATCATCTATCATAGAGTGTAGGGAATGCGGTCCCGTGTGATGCCGTAACCGCTGTCATTGTCTATATATCCAACCACTTATATAGAACAGAGATCCCTTTACAGCGGTTATAACCAGATCGGGCCCTGGGCCCCGTGGCCTCTTGCTGGGCTTTGATCACCCCTGCCTGTCCTGGCGGCGCTTTCTTCTCCAGCCCAAGCAGCGCCGCAGAGCCACTTGGTTCTACGGCAGGGTTGGGCAGCCGAGGGGGCTGAGGAGAGCGCCGGCAAGCGGCGAGGGATGAGGGAGGGAGAGGGACGTAGGCTGAGGCTAGCTGGGCGGCCTGATTTCCTGCACTGCTGCTGTGGCACAGGAGGAGGAGGTTGCAGAATGGGGCGGCAAGCTCCTGGAGGGAAAGAAAAAGAGAGAAAATGATTTTTGAAAAGTGGGGTGAAGCAGAGGGGAAGCGGGCGAAGAAAAGGGGAGGGCGGAGGGGGTGATCCTTCAAAGCGCCCAGGTGCACAGCAGGGCTTGCGGAGCGCTGGTCTCAAAAAAAAACAAGCACATGGGAAAAGCCATAGAGGAGAGTGACCCTTTCTACTGGAGGAAAAGGCAAAAGCCTACAGCACCTGGTATTCCCAGGCAGTCTCCCATCCAAGTACTAACCAGGCCCGACCCTGCTTAGCTTCTGAGATCATATGAGAGCGGGCGCATTCAGGGTGGTGTGGCCGTAGGCAATGTGTCAGCTCTCCCTCAGCCTTCTTGTACTTGTCACCTGCAGCCTGGCCCCACCTCAAAACTAACTGCAAAACAACACCCACTGCAACTGTTCCCCTGGGTGCCTCCCTTTCCACTAATACAGAATATCACTGGATACAAAGGAAGGAGGGAAAAGATAAAGAAAGGAGTTTTTGTGTTTGTGTGTTTTTATTGTTTATTTTATGCTGATAGGACCTTCTTATAAAGCTATGGGTGCTTGAAGTGCAACATTTGGTTTTGGTCACGCCGTTGTATCATTTGAAAGAAAAAGTTCAAGAACAGTGTGCGCCTAAACCACCTGACATTATATCACTCACATTCACCACATCCCCATAGATAAAATGAAAGTTAGGAATACACCAGTTAGGCCTACTATCCCTAATTGTCCTTTTGCTGGCCAGTTTTACACGTTTGAAACCTTTGTAGTATCTTAATTCTTGTAGTAAAGCCCCAGCTTGCACTTTTTGGTTTAGTAGTTGGGCCACACCTTGCTCATTATAACTGCCCTGCTGCAGCAGTCTCTTAATCCTTGTAGTAAAGCCCCAGTCTGTGTTCTTTGTCTCTGGTATAGTTGGACCTAGCCTTGCTCATTATAATTGCCCTGTTTCAGCAGTCTCTTTATCCTTGTAGTAAAGCCCCAGCCTATGTTCATTGTCTCTAGTAAAGTTGTACATAGCCTTGCCAATTTGAATTGCCCTGCTGCTGCAGTCTCTTAGTCCATGAACTAAAGCCCCAGCCTATGTTCTTTGTCTCTAGTATAGTTGTACCTAGCCTTGCTCGTTATAATTGGCCCGCTGCCTAGTCTCTGAATACCCCAGCCTATGTTCTTTGTCTCCAGTATAGTTGGACCTAGGCTTGCTCATTATAATTGTCCTGCTGCAGTCTCTTAATCCTTGTAGTAAAGCTCCATCCTGTGTTCTTTGTCTTTAGTATAGTTGGACTTAGCCTTGCTCATTATAATTGTCCTGCTTCTGCAGTCCTTGTAGTAAAGCCCCATCCTGTGTGTTTTGTCTCTAGTATAGTTGGACCTAGCCTTGCTCATTATAAGTGTCCTGCTTCTGAAGTCCTTGTAGTAAAGCCCCATCCTGTGTGTTTTGTCTCTAGTATAGTTGGACCTAGCCTTGCTCAATATAATTGTCCTGCTTCTGCAGTCCTTGTAGTAAAGCACCATATTGTGTGTTTTGTCTCTAGTATAGTTGGACTTAGCCTTGCTCATTATAAATTGTCCTGCTTCTGCAGTCCTTGTAGTAAAGCCCCATCCTGTGTGTTTTGTCTC
>NW_017308120.1:141343-156089 GCF_000935625.1 Nanorana parkeri | reverse complement strand
CATTGCCACCATGACCCCATTGCCACCATGACCGCATTGCCACCATGACCCCATTGCCACCATGACCCCATTGCCACCATGACCCCATTGCCACCATGACCCCCATTGCCACCATGACCCCCATTGCCACCATGACACCATTGTCCCATGACCCCATTGCCACCAGGACCCCATTGCCACCATGACCCCATTGCCACCATGACCCCATTGCCCCATGACCCCATTGCCCCATGACCCCATTGCCACCAGGACCCCATTGCCACCATGACCCAATTGCCCCGTGACCCCATTTCCACCAGGACCCCATTGCTCCATGACCCCATTGCCCCATGACACCATTGTCCCATGACCCCATTGCTCTATGACCCCATGCCCACCAGGATCCCATTGCCACCAGGACCCCATTACCACCATGACCCAAGTGCCCCATGACCCCATTTCCACCAGGACCCCATGACCCCATTGCCACCAGGACCCTATTGCCACCATGACCCAATTGCCCCGTCACCCCATTTCCACCAGGACCCCATTGCTCCATGACCCCATTGCCACCAGGACCCCATTACCACCATGACCCAAGTGCCCTGTGACCCCATTTTCACCAGGACCCCATTGCCCCATGACCCCATTACCACCATGACCCAAGTGCCCCGTGACCCCATTGCCACCAGGACCCCATTACCACCATGACCCAAGTGCCCCGTGACCCCATTGCCACCAGGACCCCATTACCACCATGACCCAATTGCCCCGTGACCCCATTTCCACCAGGACCCCATTGCTCCATGACCCAGGTGCTGGAACTCCTGTGACAGGTGAGAGAGGAAGAGCACGGCACGGCACAGCACAGCTCTCCCCTCTCACTGTATACAGTCTACACGGAGCGGCAGGGTTACTTATAACCCGGCCGCTCTGCTCACTGCAGTCAGAGACTCGGGACTCGGCGGAGGAGGACGGAACCAAAGGAGAGAGGTAAGTGGAGGGGGGGAGGGGAGAGGAGGCTGCACACTGTTTACATGTGATCTCGGCGACATCGTCGATTTCACATGTAAACGAAAAATCGGCTTCCCTCACTCTACATTTAGCTCAGCTTGTACAAAGCAGGACTGAATGTAGTAAGGGAAACTTTCCCACAAGGACACCGCTGCCGCCCCTCTGCGCCCTGCCGCCCCGAGGCCGGGCCTCGGTGGCCTTGTGGGGAATCCGGGCCTGCTCACAGCTCTCTTATTTGCCAGACGGTTCGAAGTTCACATTTCTGTCCTGTAAATGGCAGAGTTTCCCCCCTGGCGCTCGGCGGCGTCTCTGTCCATTCTCAGGTCTTACCACGCTCGCTTGGTCCCGATCCGGAGACCCCCCGACCTGCTCCCGGCACTCAGGCTTCAACCTTCCTTTGGCATTTTCCGAGCTGACGTCTCATTTCTGAAAGGCCGGCGTGAGTCGCGTTACCTTCAGTGACTTCTATTTGTACCCCAGAAGAGCTCAGAACCGTCGCGGTGAACGCTCAGAAACTCCTGACGCAGTGACTACGGGTGTCCTTCCTGGGAATCCCATGATCGGGGGGGTCTGCTGTGCCAGCTGCGGCGCATTCTGCTGAATAATCCCTTCAGTGATACCGGGCAACACATACATTCTCGTAACACAATATCACCCGGAGACGTTATAATGGCAGATCTGTGCCCATCGTACCGAAATACAACGCTATGCCGTGACACAGGGGTGCCCATTAGGTAGAGGGTGATCTAGTAGCTCTCAGAGCTGATGCTGGTAGATCAGGAAGGGGGGGAATGGCGGCCCCTTTATTCCATTCTGGTATATTTATTTAGCTGTGCACACATGATTCCCTATTAGTCTGAGTCTGCTGAGCCGAGCTCCCCGACACCTTTCTGGGGGATACTGGGGGTTGTAGTGCCTCTATGTATTACATCAAAGAATGTTAGTTTACACAGCAAAATACAGCAAGGTGAGCCAGGAGAGAGAGCCGGGAGAGCGAAGCGAGACAGAGAGGAGAGAAAACAAGGAATGACAGCCAGGAGAGAGAGAGAGAGGAGAGACAGCCAGGAGGATGAGCAAGGAGAGAGAGCGAAGAGAGACAGCCAGGAGAGAGAGCGAAGAGAGACAGCCAGCTGAGAAAACAAGGAATGACAGCCAGGAGAGAGAGAGCAAGGAGGATGAGCAAGGAGAGACAGCCAGGAGAGAGAGCAAGGAGAGACAGCCAGGAGAGAAAACAAGGAATGACAGCCAGGAGGATGAGCAAGGAGAGTCAGCCAGGAGAGAGAGAGAGGAGAGACAGCCAGGAGGATGAGCAAGGAGAGACAGCCAGGAGAGAGAGCGAAGAGAGACAGCCAGGAGAGAAAACAAGGAATGACAGCCAGGAGAGAGAGAGCAAGGAGGATGAGCAAGGAGAGACAGCCAGGAGAGAGAGCCAAGAGAGAAAACAAGGAATGACAGCCAGCAGAGACAGCCAGGAGGATGAGCAAGTAGAGACAGCCAAGAGAGCGAAGAGAGACAGCCAGGAGAGAAAACAAGGAATGACAGCCAGGAGGATGAGCAAGGAGAGACAGCTAGGAGAGAGAGCGAAGAGAGACAGCCAGGAGAGACAGCCAGGAGGATGAGCAAGGAGAGACAGACAGGAAAGAGGGAGAGGAGAGACAGCTAGGAGAGACAGCCAGGAGAGCGAAGAGAGACAGCCAGGAGAGCGAAGAGAGACAGCCAGGAGAGAACACAAGGAATGACAGCCATGAGAGAGAGAGCAAGGAAAGACAGTCAGGAGAGCGAGGAGAGACCGCCAGGAGAGAGAGAGCGAGGGAGGGTTTTTTTCATTGGTAGATCTCATGTAGCTCGTCATTTGAAAACTAGATCTTAACACAACAAATTGTGGGCACCCCTGCCGTAACAGCTTCCGAGCCGCAGCCAGAAGACTGAATGTTGCCATTGCTTAGGGAACACATTCGACAAACATCACATGACCAGCAACCAGGACATGTGTCCCAGGTGCCGCTTTAGGAGGGGTGCCATTGGGAGTGGGAATGAAGAACTTCTCCATTGGGGGGCAACTCTGAGCCTTTGCCCCGGGTGACGGAATGTCCAGCTTCTCCTCTGACAGCAACATTAGCTCGCTGCATTGATTAGTAGTCCTTCCTATTGCATGTCAAGTCTTACTGAACATGGTGGCCACATAGAGGGGGCAATACGACTGCATAGTGTCATTGCCTAAAGTGTACTCGTGTCATCTTGGCCCAAGTGGCAACTCTGCAGCTTCCTGTTGTTCTTCCAAACAGGATGAGTTTTCATGACTGGGCCACTCTACGGCCAAAGGTTTGGTCACATCTGACCATGACCACTTATATGAGCTTGTTAAACATCCAATTTCAAAACCATGGGGCATTAATATTGAGTTGGGCCTCCTTTGTGGCTATAACAGCTTCCACTCTTCTAAAAAGGCTTTCCACGAGATTTTGGAGCGTGTCTGGGGGAATTTGTGCCCATTTGGAGGCTCTGAAGTTGGATCCGAACACTTGGCTCACAATGGGCATTCCAGTTCATCTTGGAAGATGTTCAGTAGGACACTAAAGTTCCTCCAAACTGGTCACACCATGTCTTTATGGAGCTGGTTTTGTACACCGGGACAGTCATGGCGGAACAGAAAAGGGTCTTCACCAAACTGGTCACACCATGTCTTTATGGAGCTGGTTTTGTACACCGGGACAGTCATGGCGGAACAGAGAAGGGTCTTCACCAAACTGGTAACACCATGTCTTTATGGAGCTGGTTTTGTACACAGGGAACAGTCATGGTGGAACAGAAAAGGGTCTTCACCAAACTGGTCACACCATTTATTTATGGAGCTGACTTTGTGCATGGGGACAGTCATGGCAGAACAGAAAAGGGTCTTCACCAAACTGGTCACACCATGTCTGTATGGAGGTGGCTTTGTGCACAGGGGACAGTCATGGCAGAACAGAAAAGGGTCTTCACCAAACTGTTACCAGAAGGTTGGAAGAGCACAATGTCTACAATGTCTTTGTATGCTGTAGTGTGTACAGTATCCTTCATGGGAAACTCCTGAACTCAGACATTTGGAAGGTGTTCCATATAACTTTGGCCATATAGCTAGGTGTGATGAGCTGGTGTCCACATACTAATGTCATATATCATAGACCTACTCTCTCTTACCTGAGATGGTCTGTCTGGCCAAAGATGATCCACCCATACTCTACTGCACCTGCTCTGCTCTCATTTGACACACCAAGCCACCAGTGGAGTCACACCTCTAGAGTTTCCCCATTAATCATAAGAAAATTGCTAAGAAGGACTCTTACTAGAAGGTTCTGAGAAAGACCAGCCGACAGTTTCTGGGACTTTATGGTATATCTTGTGCTAAAAAGCTTCTAAAGCACAACATGGTGGAGGAACATTATGCCAAAGGAGCCTACAGTCTACAGCAGTAGTTCATCAGACAATGGAGGTGCTTCCGTAAAATGGCTCGGCCACTAGCAGGCCTGCAAAGACGACTTGTACAATATTCATACCAAGCCCTCGTGTATTTTAGGCCTTTATACAGTTTCCGCAAGTTTCATCCTAATCTTGTATCTCATTCCTTTCTACTTTGGAATAAAATGCTTTCTTCAGTTCGATCGTCTGAGATTCTGTTTTGTTACGAGACTCTCAATGAGACAGCGATCAATATTTGGTTTCCGTGTTAATTATTATAATGCCAATTTGTTTACACTGCGGGATTATCGCTGATCTCTTAGTGTATTGAAGTCTCAAGATGTGTCAAGAACACTTAATATGAATGTACAGTAATCATCTATCATAGAGTGTAGGGAATGCGGTCCCGTGTGATGCCGTAACCGCTGTCATTGTCTATATATCCAACCACTTATATAGAACAGAGATCCCTTTACAGCGGTTATAACCAGATCGGGCCCTGGGCCCCGTGGCCTCTTGCTGGGCTTTGATCACCCCTGCCTGTCCTGGCGGCGCTTTCTTCTCCAGCCCAAGCAGCGCCGCAGAGCCACTTGGTTCTACGGCAGGGTTGGGCAGCCGAGGGGGCTGAGGAGAGCGCCGGCAAGCGGCGAGGGATGAGGGAGGGAGAGGGACGTAGGCTGAGGCTAGCTGGGCGGCCTGATTTCCTGCACTGCTGCTGTGGCACAGGAGGAGGAGGTTGCAGAATGGGGCGGCAAGCTCCTGGAGGGAAAGAAAAAGAGAGAAAATGATTTTTGAAAAGTGGGGTGAAGCAGAGGGGAAGCGGGCGAAGAAAAGGGGAGGGCGGAGGGGGTGATCCTTCAAAGCGCCCAGGTGCACAGCAGGGCTTGCGGAGCGCTGGTCTCAAAAAAAAACAAGCACATGGGAAAAGCCATAGAGGAGAGTGACCCTTTCTACTGGAGGAAAAGGCAAAAGCCTACAGCACCTGGTATTCCCAGGCAGTCTCCCATCCAAGTACTAACCAGGCCCGACCCTGCTTAGCTTCTGAGATCATATGAGAGCGGGCGCATTCAGGGTGGTGTGGCCGTAGGCAATGTGTCAGCTCTCCCTCAGCCTTCTTGTACTTGTCACCTGCAGCCTGGCCCCACCTCAAAACTAACTGCAAAACAACACCCACTGCAACTGTTCCCCTGGGTGCCTCCCTTTCCACTAATACAGAATATCACTGGATACAAAGGAAGGAGGGAAAAGATAAAGAAAGGAGTTTTTGTGTTTGTGTGTTTTTATTGTTTATTTTATGCTGATAGGACCTTCTTATAAAGCTATGGGTGCTTGAAGTGCAACATTTGGTTTTGGTCACGCCGTTGTATCATTTGAAAGAAAAAGTTCAAGAACAGTGTGCGCCTAAACCACCTGACATTATATCACTCACATTCACCACATCCCCATAGATAAAATGAAAGTTAGGAATACACCAGTTAGGCCTACTATCCCTAATTGTCCTTTTGCTGGCCAGTTTTACACGTTTGAAACCTTTGTAGTATCTTAATTCTTGTAGTAAAGCCCCAGCTTGCACTTTTTGGTTTAGTAGTTGGGCCACACCTTGCTCATTATAACTGCCCTGCTGCAGCAGTCTCTTAATCCTTGTAGTAAAGCCCCAGTCTGTGTTCTTTGTCTCTGGTATAGTTGGACCTAGCCTTGCTCATTATAATTGCCCTGTTTCAGCAGTCTCTTTATCCTTGTAGTAAAGCCCCAGCCTATGTTCATTGTCTCTAGTAAAGTTGTACATAGCCTTGCCAATTTGAATTGCCCTGCTGCTGCAGTCTCTTAGTCCATGAACTAAAGCCCCAGCCTATGTTCTTTGTCTCTAGTATAGTTGTACCTAGCCTTGCTCGTTATAATTGGCCCGCTGCCTAGTCTCTGAATACCCCAGCCTATGTTCTTTGTCTCCAGTATAGTTGGACCTAGGCTTGCTCATTATAATTGTCCTGCTGCAGTCTCTTAATCCTTGTAGTAAAGCTCCATCCTGTGTTCTTTGTCTTTAGTATAGTTGGACTTAGCCTTGCTCATTATAATTGTCCTGCTTCTGGAGTCCTTGTAGTAAAGCACCATATTGTGTGTTTTGACTCTAGTATAGTTGGACCCAGCCTTGCTTAATATAATTGTCCTGCTTCTGGAGTCCTTGTAGTAAAGCACCATATTGTGTGTTTTGACTCTAGTATAGTTGGACCCAGCCTTGCTTAATATAATTGTCCTGCTTCTGGAGTCCTTGTAGTAAAGCACCATATTGTGTGTTTTGACTCTAGTATAGTTGGACCCAGCCTTGCTTAATATAATTGTCCTGCTTCTGGAGTCCTTGTAGTAAAGCACCATATTGTGTGTTTTGACTCTAGTATAGTTGGACCCAGCCTTGCTTAATATAATTGTCCTGCTTCTGGAGTCCTTGTAGTAAAGCACCATATTGTGTGTTTTGACTCTAGTATAGTTGGACCCAGCCTTGCTTAATATAATTGTCCTGCTTCTGGAGTCCTTGTAGTAAAGCACCATATTGTGTGTTTTGACTCTAGTATAGTTGGACCCAGCCTTGCTTAATATAATTGTCCTGCTTCTGGAGTCCTTGTAGTAAAGCACCATATTGTGTGTTTTGACTCTAGTATAGTTGGACCCAGCCTTGCTTAATATAATTGTCCTGCTTCTGGAGTCCTTGTAGTAAAGCACCATATTGTGTGTTTTGACTCTAGTATAGTTGGACCCAGCCTTGCTTAATATAATTGTCCTGCTTCTGGAGTCCTTGTAGTAAAGCACCATATTGTGTGTTTTGACTCTAGTATAGTTGGACCCAGCCTTGCTTAATATAATTGTCCTGCTTCTGGAGTCCTTGTAGTAAAGCACCATATTGTGTGTTTTGACTCTAGTATAGTTGGACTTAGCCTTGCTCATTATAATTGTCCTGCTGCCTAGTCTCCTAATTCCTGTAGTAATACCCCAGCCTGTTCTCTGTCTCTCGTACATTTCGGCCATTTCTCCCTCATTTAAAATGTCCTTCTGCTGGACAATTGTATACTGTTGTATCACCAGCACCCACTGCCCTTTTCTTACAGTAATTTGCCTATAAGCCCAAAAAATGGCCAGACCTTACTCACAGGATTCATCCCCCCAAAGACATCAAGGGGATTCGCTTGCCAAACCCTTTGCAAACCAAAGTCGTCAGATTCGCCTAGGTCTACTCTCAGTCAATACATTTGGGATCTGGGAGGGAGTGGAAACTGCCCGAAAATGATGGAAATCTGCTAAGAAGCTAATTGGTTCTCCCCGATGTACTGGGACTAGTTGGTGAATATATACTGAATGAACCCGGCTCAGGAGAGCCGACCCACACTTCACCAATTACATCACCATGCTTAAAAATGACCTGTCAGAACTTTCATGTTTTGACGTTAACTTTTCCATGTTTTTGTTGTTGTATTCTTATATACCAATGGTCCTCTCATGTTCATCTGTATCACAGTTGTAGCATCCCTGCTGAAAGACTGCCAATAGAAGCTTGGTTAACCTTACAGAGAGTTTGCCTACTGGTAGACTTGTACTGACAGAGAGATACAGTAAAACACAACCACTGTGCAGCACTACTAAGCAGGGCCCCCCAGGGGCTTACCGAGGCCAGGTGTCAACCGGAGCTTGCTGAGAGAGGAGGGGACGTTCACCTGGTGGGATAAGGTTTGCCGCCAGGTCCCTTCCTCTCTCCTGCAACTGTCGGGCTCTCAGTCCATGACTGAGTGCCCAACTTTTCAGAGGGGGTGACATAAAAATGACTGTCAGTCATTTTGGTGTCACCCCTCAAATGGTGTCACCCAGGGGTGGACCGCACCCCCGCACCCCCCTTGTGACGCCACTGTGCATGTGCAATATTCCGCTGGATTGGGAGCAGGCGAGGTTAGAAGACTTCCTTTCATTTATGTAGGCTCGGCATCACATGTGGGTGGTACTAAGGCGGTTTGTATGCAAATACATCAGCTTAGGAACGCCCACTTTTGGAAACGCCCCCATCATGGCATTTTGATATTTGCATAACTCCTCCCAAGAGCCAGCCCACCGCTTGCATCAGTGCTGAGGGCTCTTGCGAACAGTGCTGTGGCAGGGTAATGTGATGTTTTCGGGAAGCTATGTACAGCCCCCTGCTGGCCCCTCCCACCAACCATGATCTGCCTGCATTGCCTAGAAAAGCACTGAGACTCAAAGACAGTGCACCTAAATAAAGGTATGTAATAAAAATGGAAAGGTATGAATGGGGGAGGGGGGGGGACCAGGGAAGGCAAAACCCCGGAAGGATGAACTTGATTACTTTCCTACTTGTATCCAGAAAACTAAAGAGAAAACAAAACGACAGTTCCCCTTTATGAAACCAATAAATGAACATTTGTGCGCAGGGAAGAAAGACTTTTGTGTTATTTGTCTCATGCGGCAATTATTTATTTCAATATCACCTCCTGTGCCGGCTCGGAGAGAACATTTGGACAAAAGGGTCGTTCCAAAAATAGAGAGAAGAGCTTAGATTACCACCTACAAAGGGTATGCCCATTTCTGACGGTTTCATTACATCCTCGAAACCTGAGAGCGGCGCATACATTTACAAGGGCAGTGATAAGCAAGCTCACACGGTGGCGACGATTCACTCCAAGGTCACCCCGATACTGGGACAGATCACTCACCTCTGCCGCAATGGCTTCATTTATTCAGGTACAGCATAATGTCTCCTCTTTGGGCAAAGGGGAGTGACCCCCAGCAACCAATCAGAGATCACCCTTTACTTGTCTACAGTAAAATCAGATCTGATTGGTTGATCTGTACACCTGCTGTGCCTATTATGAGGGGCTCCCACCATCCCTGTGCTGAGTTCCTGGGTCTGTACACCTGCTGTGCCTTTTATGAGGGGCTCCCACCCTCCCTGTGCTGAGTTCCTGGGTCTGTACACCTGCTGTGCCTTTTATGAGGGGCTCCCACCCTCCCTGTGCTGAGTTCCTGGGTCTGTACACCTGCTGTGCCTTTTATGAGGGGCTCCCACCCTCCCTGTGCTGAGTTCCTGGGTCTGTACACCTGCTGTGCCTTTTATGAGGGGCTCCCACCCTCCCTGTGCTGAGTTCCTGGGTCTGTACACCTGCTGTGCCTTTTATGAGGGGCTCCCACCCTCCCTGTGCTGAGTTCCTGGGTCTGTACACCTGCTGTGCCTTTTATGAGGGGCTCCCACCCTCCCTGTGCTGAGTTCCTGGGTCTGTACACCTGCTGTGCCTTTTATGAGGGGCTCCCACCCTCCCTGTGCTGAGTTCCCGGGTCTGTACACCCGCTGTGCCCATTATGAGGGCCCCCACCATCCCTGTGCTGAGTTCCCGGGTCTGTACATCTGCTTTATCCAAAGTATGGGCAGGTTGGGTGGCAGGTAGAGTGAATGAAGAGGTGGTGGAGGCAGTGGTGTCACAAGGGGGGTGCGGGGGGTGAGGCCCGCACCCAGGTGACACCATTGGATGGGTGACAGTCATTTTAGTGTCACTCCCTCTGAAAAGTTGGGCACTTGGTGCCGCGTAAAATACGCTGCCCGGACGCATCTCGGTTCCATTCTGTTTTTACGCATATATACGCTACGCAAATATACGGCTCAATACGCAGCAATGTGTATGGAGCCATTTATTTGCATACTGTATGTTGCATATGTTACAATACACACGTACGCGCGGCAGTGTGAAGGAGGCCTAAAACATACAAAGAGATAACAGAGGTCTTCCCCTCTCCCCTCATCCCATATCCGTGCCGCCATCATTCCTTTTATCGGACCGTCTTTCACTTGCACAGCGATAAACCGACCCTATCCCTCCTGTGTACACTTTATTTTCATGTCCCGTCCCCGCAGATCGCGCCGGCTCTTCATTCTCAACATTCTTCTCACCGCAGCCTGCCGCTCACAGTAAAATGGAAAGTCAACTTAACAGGTTGTCGGAACGGTGTAGAGTAATTACGCTGCCCGCAGGGCGTCCTGGGGAGAGTTTAGTGGTTTTGTGGTTTATTACTCACATAAAGAGACTACAGTCTTGATACAATAGATTCCTCCAGTTAGCTGTCCCCGAGGAGCCTGTGCACACAGGTCTCTATAAAACGTACAGAACAAAACAAAACACTTCCATTCCCTCATGGCGGAGTCTCCCGGCTGATCGCTCCAAATCAATGAATCGGGAATGGCGTAAAAGTTCCTCTGCTGATAAACATCGGAGGTGGGCCCATCAGTAGCTTTACAAACCTGCGTTTATTATTTCCTGACATGTTACCACATACAGCAACAGCAGTGGCGTAGCAATCGCCATAGCGACCCAGGCGGCCTGCTATGGGGCCCGGGCACAGGGGGGCCCGGCCAGGGCATCCCTCTGATGCCGTGTGGGCCGCCTGGGTCGCTGTGGCATGCAACGGTGCTGGCTGACACTGACACAGCTCAGCAGCAGCATTTCCCCCTCACAGCCGCTGCGGAGGTGTGTCAGTCACAGCCAGCAGCTGCGGCAGAAGAGGCCGGCGTTCGCAGTGAAGGAGGAGGCGAGGCCCGCCTAAGAGCAACCCCGCCTCCTTCTTACGTCACTGGCCAGCCACCTAAGAGCGGGTGGGGCCAGTCATGTAAGAGGAGGCGTGGCCCGTCGATAGAAGAGGAGGCAGGGCCCGTCGATAGAAGAGGAGGCGGGGCCCGTCGATAGAAGAGGAGGTGGGGCCCGGGGACGGAAGAGGAGGCGACCACGGAGGTGGAGAACTGCTGCTGACAGGTAAGAGGTGTGCAGCCCATCTGAGACCCTGCAGAGCCCACCATAGGGATTCTATGGTGGGCTCTGCAGGTTCACCCTCAGGTGGGATCTCGAGTGGGCTCTGCAAGGGGTATAACTAGCAATCACGGGGCCCAATACAAAATTTTGCTATGGGGCCCTGCGATTTCTAGTTAGGCCCCTGAGCAACAGTATCATTATTCAGAACAACTCTACCTCTTATCATTGTAAAAGTCGTCCTTGAGCTCCATTCCATGACTCTGCCTATGCTGAGACGATGTCATCAGTCTGCTGCAGGCAGGAGGAAGCATTTCCTCAGTCATTTCCCTCCATCAGTGATTAGGCTAGAACAGTGGTGGCCAACCTTGGCACTCCAGCTGTTTTGGAACTACAAGTCCCATGAGGCATTGCAAGGCTCTGACAGCCACAGACATAACTCCCAGAGGCAGATGCATGTTGGGATTTGTAGTTTTGGCACAGCTGGAGTGCCAAGGTTCGCCACCACTTGGCTAGAACATTATAACTTTGTAGCAAACACAAGGTGAGAGGCTGCAGCAGAGGCTGATCTTTGCAGCTACACCCTCCTCCTCCCTTCTGGGAAGGCTTTCTATGACATTGTGGAGTGTTTTGGTGGAAATATGTGTCCATTTCTGAGGTCGGGTTTTCAAGTTCCTCACACCAAAGTGGTCACACCGTGCCTTTATGGAGCTGGCCTTGTACACAGGGGACTGTCATGGTGGAACACAAAAGGACCTTCACCAGACTGTTGCATTAACAGTACCCTTCTGTGGAAACCCCTGGTACTGATGTTGGATGAGAAGACCTGGCTCACATTCCAATTCATCCCAAAGGTGTTCAGAAGGGTTGAGGTCAGGGCTCTGTGCAGGTCACTCGAGTTCCTCCACCCCAGACTACTCACACCATGTCTTTATGGATCTGGCTTTGTACACAGGGGACAGTCATGATGGAACAGAAAAGGGTCTTCACCAAACTGGTGACAGCATGTCATTATGGAGCTGGCTTTGTACACAGGGGACAGTCATGGGGGAACAGAAAAGGCTCTTCACCACAGTGTTACCTCAAGGTTGGAAGAGCCCAATGGTCTACAATATCTTGCTGTAACATTAACAGTACCCTTCACTGGAGACACCTGAACTCAACCATCTGACCACATACTTTTGGCCAACAAGCAGGGGCGTAACTAGAAATCATAGGGCCCCATCGCAAAATTTAGTATGGGGCCCCCATGATTTCTAGTTATACCCCTTGCAGAGCCCACTCGAGATCCCACCTGAGGGTGAACTTGCAGAGCCCACCATAGACTCTCTATGCTGGGCTCTGCAGGGTCACCCTCAGGTGGGCTGAGGTGTCGCACTCCTTACCTGTCCGCCTCCTCTTCCACCACGGTCGCTGATGGGCCCCGCCTCCTTCTTCGTCACTGGATCCTGCCTCCTCCCCTGCTGCCGACCACGGGCCCCGCCTCCTCCTCCACTGCTGGCTCTCATTGACTCTGTGGAGAGGAACGCGCTGCTGCACAGATTACTGTCAGTGATCTGAACAGCGGCGTGTTCGTCTTCAGCCGCCAGTGAAAGCCACCAGCAGAGGATGCCATAGCGACCCAGGCGGCCCGCACTGCATCTGGCTGGGCCCCACTGTGCCCCGGGGCCCCATAGCGGCCCACCTGGGTCGCTATGGTGATTGTTACGCCACTGCCAACAAGGTAGGAGTGGTAGTCAAGTGTCCACATGCTTTTGACCTCATAGTGTATATCTGAAGTGATGGCATACAACAGGTGAACATGGCGGAGCTAACATAGGTGCATAACAGAAAAAAATGAGACTTAGGAGGCGAAAGGAGCTCACAGAGTTCAGGCATATGTCAAGAGGATATAACTGATGACGCTGAAATTACGGTCTCGCTCTTCAGCCATATTGCACCAGCGTACCCTCCAGGATCCAGAGGAAAAGACTTCATGGGTTATTGTTGGACATTATGTATTGTATGTTTTTGTGTTTCACTGAAACTCACTCTAAGCTCCCCCAGGGTTTGTGATTGTCTCTCAGCAGATGATCAGGAATGAAAACGAGAAGTTTCTGAAAGAAACTCAGATTATTTCCCAGACATGTTTGTTTTTCAGTCTCTTCTTGGATGGCGAAGTCACGTGCCATCTGCCTTTTCCTTTCATCCTCTCTCTGGTTCCCCATTTACCTTGTATCGTCAGGTCTTTGATAGGTCCCTGAGCTCGCCCTGCAGTGCATTTAGCAATTTCACTAATGGCGAAGGGATACAGTGTTTCTCTGGCTGAGTGACAGAACGCGCTCTCACAAGACGCCTCTCCCATTTGCAGACAGACGACTTCCTGACGTGCTCCACGCTTCGGGCACGGACCAGGTTCTTCGCTTTCATATTTGTCTGCATTTTGCTTAAAGCCGAAGTCCGGGCAAGAAGATACATGCAAAGCTGAAATACATACAGTATGAGGACATGGTTTTACCGGCTGAAGGATCTATAACTATGTGTAGCTTTGTTTTTGATCCAGACATAGAGAGTAATGAGAGTTCTTCGACCTTCACTGTAACAGCAGCAATGCTTGGTCTAGAACACACCCCCAGCCTACTGACTGGACAGTAAAGGAGCAGCAGCAGACTGAAGGTCATCACTTTGTTCCTTGTGCTCCCCTACTTTCTGCATGTTCACTATGCATTGCAAAAGAGCTCTGGCTGGCTGCTAGTACTGAATCTCCTATAATGAGAGGTTTTCTTCAATTACTGCCGGATCTACTCTCTCTGCTGCCCCAAGGTCGGGTTCCTCAATGCGCCCCACTACCCACCAACCCGACCCCCCCTCCCATGGAGAATGGCAGACCTGCAGGCTGCATACAAGTGATCTTGGCAACATCACCGAGATCACTTGTACAAAACAAGCGGCGGCCTCCCCGCTGTACATTTAGCTCTGCTTCCCCAAAGCCGGGCTAAATGTAGAAAACAGCTACCCACCCGGCACCCGGAAATGCATGCCCCAGGCATCGGGAGATAGGAATTCCACACCCCTGCTGCCCCTCTACTCCCTGCTGCCCCAAGGCCAGGCCTTGGTTGGCCTTGTGGGAAATCCCGCCCTGACTGTAAAGTACGCGAGATACTTCAAATGAGGTCCATGTGCAGCCAATGCATATCATACCCCATAGGAAATTGGATAGTCAGATGTTTGAGGAGCATAATGGGAAATTCCAGGATGGGGAGCTGGGGGTGGGGTGGGGTTTATGGTTATAGCTCTGTTAGGATTGTATTGCTGTCTAAAACCCAGATACAAGGATTTCCCTTCACATTCTGTCCTAGTGACATCAAGGCATTGCTCGGAACTGAACTTTCCCCTATCTCCATACCAGACATCCCAACTCTCCCGGACGCTCCGGGAGTCTCCCGCTATTGGATAGCGGCTCCCGGCCGCCCGGGAGAGAAACACTTCCTCCCGGAAAGGTTTATCTGCTCGATCGAGCAGATAAACCTTTCGCTGCGATCGTTTTTTTT
>NW_017308120.1:138078-140764 GCF_000935625.1 Nanorana parkeri | reverse complement strand
CAAAAAGGCATACGAATTGACAACAGCAGTGGGCGGGTACATTAGCTAGTTTGCTATTGGCTATTGCAAAGTGCAATAGCCAATAGCAAACTAGCTAATGTACCCGCCCACTGCTGCTGTCAATCAGCAGAGGGGGACCTGAATTTTTCTATTCTGAGGACTGCAACTGGCAGAATACTAAAAACAAAATCAGAAAAAAAACCTGCAGATAGCAAAGAAGCTATTGCTTACTGTGCTATCTGCCATCATTTCAGGGGGGTGCTCTCTCCCAGCTCCCCTAACCCCCCTCCGCGGATGGGGGGGGGGCGTAGAGGGCACCTCCCTGAAATGAGAAGGACACCTCCCTGAAATCGCTTCTTTCAGGTTGGGATCCCTGCCATACAACCCAGAACCCTAGAACTGCTGCTCCACAGTGGGTTCCTTATAGCAAAAAGCAATTCATTGGGTGAGGTAACTATACATAGGGATATTAATAGCTCTACCTATTATCAAAAAAAGCAATCCTTGTGCTCCAGTCTGTGACCTTGCCTATGTTGTGATGATGTCATCAATCAGATTCAGGCAGAAGGAAACATCTCCTCAGACTTCTCTTCACCAGTGATCAGACTGCAACTTTCCAGCAAGTCACTGGGTGAGGGATTGCATCTGGGGGTTGACCTGTGCCAGACATTTTTTATTGTGATCTCCTAGCTGGCATCTCAGTCCAGGAAGTAGATGGTGACCATGCATGATGCCTGATGAATGCATAGTCAGGGGGGAGTATTGTGTCATTGAGGGGTGTTAAATATCTGTAAGCAGGGCCGGTGCTGCCACTAGGCAAACTAGGCAGCCGCCTAGGGTGCACTGCTGCCTAGGGCACAGCCTTGACCACTCACCCCCCTCACGAACCCCCCCACCGTCTATTTAAAATTACAAAAGCTAATAGCAGGCTGGCTATTGTACCCTCCCACTAAGCGGATGAGCGGAACTTAGAGACACCTTTCTCTCTCAGGTCCCCTCCTCTGCTCAGTGGGTGGGGTTTCAATAGCCAGTCTGCTATGGGCTATTTTAAATTAAAATAGCCCATAGCAGTCTGGCTATTGCTCCCAGCTGCTTACATCCACCTGTAGCCTGTGGAAGCCAGCCGGCTGGAGAATGGGGCTGCGCCGGGGTGTGGGGGGTAATTGGGGGTTATGCCACTGGAAGGGGCCTGGAGGGTGCAAGTAGCTGGTCTTGCCTAGGGCGCAAAATAGTCTAGCAGCTCCCTTGTCTGTAAGTGTTAGACTTAAATGTTAGTTAGCAATGCTGCACCTAACATGGAAAAATATTTCTCATGACAGGTCCACTTTAAACCAGGTCCTTATGTAAATTCATTACTTTATATTTTCCTGCCGTTGAGGAATGAAGCTGCCAATTATCCCTCCAATTTCCATCCATACTGACAATTTGCAATCAGCCTTCCTGATCGACGGCTGCCCTCCCAGTATCACCCCCCCCGGAATTCCAATCGCACATCTTTTATGAAAATCAATGACCCGATAATATCTAAGAATTTACATCCCCCCTAACATTCCACTTTTAATTACCATCCATCTTCTCATTTTCCGATTTTCCAATCCTGATTCTGCTCTCCGGGTGAAATTCCCGTATTACACTATTGACAAATCTCTCTTGTTAAGATTTAAACCCCATAACATGGTACAGAGGAGACGCTAAGCACATGACGGGAGCCGCAGCGGTCACAGAACATGCTCCATGATCTCTGATCCTCCATTCCAGCGTCAGTGGATCCTCTGCCGGGATAAAAGGGAAACATTACTGTATTCTTCGGCTAATACTCAGTCTGAGCCGTCATTTACCTTTATTGATGGGACTTTTTGATACATTTTATGTTTTTGTGTTTATTTTGTCAGGTTTTTTTTCAATTTGCATTCCTGCTCCTTCATATTAAGTGGTTTAGATTTCTCTCTTGCATATGCAGAACAAGCAGTCGATTGGATGCTGAGATACGCTGTATGGCCAAAAGTAAGTTGACAATGTTCTTCTTGACACATGTGAGCTCTCTTGGCCTCCTAAGTCTCATTTGTTATCCTCCTGTTTTAACTTCGATATACGCCTATAGTAGGCCATCACTTGTGGTCAGATATACACTATGTAGCGCCCATCACCTTCTGTGATGTGACTACTAGGCATTGGTAGCCAGGGCTCTAGACAGCCTGGCTGGATTTGTAGTACCAAGTACATGGTTAATCCCAGGTGCCTAACCTTGTCTGTACCCACCTGGGCGGAGTGAGACTCTGTCATATTGTGGGACAGCCAATCAGGGGCGTATTTACCGTGAGGCAAACTAGGCGTTTGCCTAAGGGCGGCACCTTCCTGGGGGGCGGCCGTAGTCAAACGCCTTGTTCAAACGCCGTAGTCAAACGCCTATGTTGTGAAGAGGAGGAGCGAGCCGGAGCCCGTCTGTGTGTAGGAGTAGAGGGCGGCTTGCCTGCTTGTGAAGAGGGTGGGAGGACGGATGGAGCCGGACAGCGCAGCCGACTGATGGGAACGTGACTCAGAAAACGAAAAGCAGCCGGCGGCCACTTAATCGATCTTACTGCTTCCCGGGTCACAGAGCCGCTGTGACCCAGGAAGCGGCTGCGCTGTCCGGCTCCCGTCCGGAAGTGATGAAGTGACGGCAAGTAATCGCGGGGGTGGGCGGGGC
>NW_017308120.1:135831-137945 GCF_000935625.1 Nanorana parkeri | reverse complement strand
AAGGGTACCGGGGGCAGCCGAAACTTGGCTTGCATAGGGCAGCCAAAAACATAGATACACCACTGCAGCCAATAGGAGACACTGTAATGTGTGTACAGTACAGCAGCCAATTACTGGGCTTCACTCAGCCAGTGCATGCTGGGAGAGTCTACATATATGGGTGGGAGCTGCCATCTGCTCTCTCTCTCGCCGGGACCAGCCATGGATTAGGGCTGGGTCCTGTTCAGCCTGCCCTCCAGGCAAGGCTGAGGCCAGGGGGTGGGCATTGGCTGAAGTGAGGGAAGAGGTTTCCCTGAGGCCCCCTCAAGAGGAGGCCAGAGAGATGGAAAGAGGAAGAGAACCAGGACCAGTGCAGGCTCTTGAAGCACCCTGGAACCATGTGGGCTTCAGAGCATGGTTGGTGTATTTTCTGGACTGAGGATCTGCATCCATCTGGACTGTCTGGTACATCAGTGGCTATCTGATGTGGTCAGGTGGATCTGCATGGCTACTTTCAGAAGATCCGGTGAGTCTGGAGCTGATGATGGTTACCCCTAGACACCTAGAACCCCTATACCCTCTCTCCCTAAGAAGATGTTCAATAAACTGTTCAATTAGCATCATACTACTGAAGTGGACATCAATGTATGGACACCAGAGGAGGGCGGTTAGTGCTAATGGGCGCAGCTGGAAATCAACCCCTAGACTGACTCGATGTGGACCGGGCAAACAGCGGCTCCCTGCGGGGAGTTATCACTACAACTATATGACCAAAAGCATGTGTACCCACCTCCAAATGATGGAGTCCAGGTACCTCCAGTGAAGGTTCTGTTAATACTAAAGCATACAAAGACATTGTGCACGTCCAAGCTTGTCGCATGAATGTGCCAAAAGCACGTGTACACCTAACCATCATACCTACCTTGTTGGCCAAAAGTCAGCTGATTAAGTTCAGGTGTTTACAGTACTGTTACTACTACAGGAAATACAATTATGCTCCTCTAGACTGGTGGTAAGTTTGGTGAAGGCATGTTTCAGTTCCACCATAACCTTGTACAAAGCCAGCTCCATGAAGACATGGTGTGACCAGTTTGGTGAAGACCCTTTTCTGTTCCACCATGACTGTCCCATGTGTATAAAGCCACCTCCATAAAGACAACGGTGTGAGTAGTAGTCTGGTGTGGAGGAACTCGAGTGTCCTGCACAGAGCCCCAACCTCAACCCTACAGAACACCTTTTGGATGAATTGGAATGTGAGTCGGGTCTTCTTATCCAACATTAGTACCAGGGGGTCTCCAGTGAAGGGTACTATTAATGCAACCGCATAGACATTGTAGACTATTGAGCTCTTACAACCTTGAGGTAACAGTCTGGTGAAGGTCCTTTTGTGTTCCACCATGACAGTCCCCTGTGTACAAGGCCAGCTCCATAAAAACATGGCGTGACCAGTTTGGTGTGGGGGAACTGGAGAACCATGACTTTAACCCTTCTCAACATGTTTGAGTTGAATTTAAGTGCCAATTATGAGCCAGGTCTTCTCATCCAACATCAGCACCTGACCTCACAAATGGGCACACATTCCCACAGACACCCCCGAAAATCTTGTGGAAAGAAAAGTAGAGGCTGTTATAGCCACAAAGGGGGGAATGGCAGTTCCATATTAGTGGCCACTGAGGGGGCCACTGAGTACAAGGGACGAGAAAGGCCGGATAATGGACAAGGTATCACCACCTCTTGTGTAGCCACGGAAATTGGCCACCACACTGACGACTTATCAAATTATCATGAAAATTCATTTTCCCAATCTGCACAGGGGGTACAACTGAAAACAGTGCACACGTGTTAATTAATACAAGATACGGGTATATGCCACCACCTGAAGTTTGTCAGCTGGCAGATCTGATAAGCAACCATATACACACACACGTACATACAGTATATACAGTTCCTTGCAGGGGCGTAACTAGAAATCACAAGGCCCCATAGCAAAATTTTGTATTGGGCCCCGTGATTGCTAGTTATGCCACTTGTAGAGCCCACCTGATATACCAAACAGCCCACCTGAGAGTGACCCTGCAGAGCCCGCCATAGACTCTCTATAGAGTGGGCTCTGCAGGGTCTCAGATGGGCTGCAC
>NW_017308120.1:121091-133830 GCF_000935625.1 Nanorana parkeri | reverse complement strand
CATGAATGTGCCAAAAGCACGTGTACACCTAACCATCATACCTACCTTGTTGGCCAAAAGTCAGCTGATTAAGTTCAGGTGTTTACAGTACTGTTACTACTACAGGAAATACAATTATGCTCCTCTAGACTGGTGGTAAGTTTGGTGAAGGCATGTTTCAGTTCCACCATAACCTTGTACAAAGCCAGCTCCATGAAGACATGGTGTGACCAGTTTGGTGAAGACCCTTTTCTGTTCCACCATGACTGTCCCATGTGTATAAAGCCACCTCCATAAAGACAACGGTGTGAGTAGTAGTCTGGTGTGGAGGAACTCGAGTGTCCTGCACAGAGCCCCAACCTCAACCCTACAGAACACCTTTTGGATG
This sequence comes from Nanorana parkeri, assembly GCF_000935625.1. Taxonomy (NCBI): domain Eukaryota; kingdom Metazoa; phylum Chordata; class Amphibia; order Anura; family Dicroglossidae; genus Nanorana; species Nanorana parkeri. The sequence goes on along the minus strand of NW_017308120.1, from coordinate 133,463 downwards.
AATTGGAATGTGAGTCGGGTCTTCTTATCCAACATTAGTACCAGGGGGTCTCCAGTGAAGGGTACTATTAATGCAACCGCATAGACATTGTAGACTATTGAGCTCTTACAACCTTGAGGTAACAGTCTGGTGAAGGTCCTTTTGTGTTCCACCATGACAGTCCCCTGTGTACAAGGCCAGCTCCATAAAAACATGGCGTGACCAGTTTGGTGTGGGGGAACTGGAGAACCATGACTTTAACCCTTCTCAACATGTTTGAGTTGAATTTAAGTGCCAATTATGAGCCAGGTCTTCTCATCCAACATCAGCACCTGACCTCACAAATGGGCACACATTCCCACAGACACCCCCGAAAATCTTGTGGAAAGAAAAGTAGAGGCTGTTATAGCCACAAAGGGGGGAATGGCAGTTCCATATTAGTGGCCACTGAGGGGGCCACTGAGTACAAGGGACGAGAAAGGCCGGATAATGGACAAGGTATCACCACCTCTTGTGTAGCCACGGAAATTGGCCACCACACTGACGACTTATCAAATTATCATGAAAATTCATTTTCCCAATCTGCACAGGGGGTACAACTGAAAACAGTGCACACGTGTTAATTAATACAAGATACGGGTATATGCCACCACCTGAAGTTTGTCAGCTGGCAGATCTGATAAGCAACCATATACACACACACGTACATACAGTATATACAGTTCCTTGCAGGGGCGTAACTAGAAATCACAAGGCCCCATAGCAAAATTTTGTATTGGGCCCCGTGATTGCTAGTTATGCCACTTGTAGAGCCCACCTGATATACCAAACAGCCCACCTGAGAGTGACCCTGCAGAGCCCGCCATAGACTCTCTATAGAGTGGGCTCTGCAGGGTCTCAGATGGGCTGCACACCTCTTACCTGTCAGCGCTGTCCGCCTCCGTGGTCGTCGGGCCCCGCCTCCTCTTCCGTCCCCCGGATCCTCTTCTATCGACGGGCCCCACCTCCGCTTACATCAGTGGCCCCACCTGCTCTTAGGTCGCTGGCCAGTGATGTAAGAGGAGGCGGGGTTGCGCTTAGGCGGGCCCCGCCTCCTCCTTCACTGGGAACGCCGCCCTCTTCTGCCGTAGCTGCTGGCTGTCACTGACACAGCTCCGCAGCGGCTGTGTGTGTCAATGACAGCCAGCACCCTTGGGTCGCTATGGCGATTGTTACGCCACTGGTTCTTTGTTTCTGGCAATGAGATCTGTCCCTGCCTATGGCAGATATCACCAATAGTAATGGTAGGCCCAATTTCTAGACAGGTGTACCACACCCCTAACTCCGCCTGAGACCCTGCAGAGCCTACCATAGAGAGTCCATGGTGGGCTCTGCAGGGTCACCCTTAGGTGGGCTGTTTGGGTTATCAGGTGGGCGTAACTAGAAATCACAGGGCCCCATACAAAATTTTGCTATGGGGCCCTGTGATTTCTAGTTACGCCCCTGCCCCTAACGCTATTGTTACCAGTTAGTTCCTCCCTATGGAAGATAAAATGGCTTCCACGCACTGACACTGATCTGCATGCAGACTGTCCATCTCATTCCTTCTCAGCCAACCCGCTGCACTTACAGAGAACACAGCCAGTCTTAGCGGGGGACTTACAGCTGAGTATACAGGTAGCGGTAGTACAATACAACAGTCTCTACAGGAGCGGTGAATTCTTCGCTTTTCATACAAAAGGTCAACAAAAATTGTATCAAAAAGGAAAAATAAGGATAAATGTCGTTATTTTTTTTATTATTTATCATTTATTTGACTTTTATAGAACGTTTTCCTTCATCACATTATTATTATTATTATACAGGATTTATAGAGCGCCAACAGTTTGCGCAGCGCTTTACAATATAAGGAAGACATTACAATCCCAATACAATTCAAGACAGGATGGTAAGGAGGGCTTACAATCTAAAAGGGGAGGGGCCAGTGATACATGATGAGGGAGCTGTGTCGGGATGAATTGTTTGAGAACGTGATGGTTGAGCGGTTAGGTTGAGGTGGGATCGGCTTCCCTGAAGAGAAGAGTCTTTAGGGAACGCCTAAAGGCAGTCAAGGTGGGAGATAGATGGACAGTGTGGGGTAAAGAGTTCCAGGAGATGGGAGAGACTCTAGAGAAGTCCTGGAGGCCAGCATGGGAGGAGTTGACGAGGGAGCTGGAAAGCAGGAGGTCTTGGGAGGAGCGGAGGGGATGGTTAGGGTGATACTATGAGACAATGTTGGAGATATAGCCGGGGGCAGAGCTGTGGATGGCTTTGTAAGTGACTGTTAATATTTTAAATTGTATCCTTTGGGCAAGTGGAAGCCAGTGGAGGGATTGGCAGAGGGGGGTGGAGGATGGAAGCCAATGCAGGGATGGGCAGAGGGGGGTGGAGGATGGAAGCCAATGCAGGGATGGGCAGAGGGGGGTGGAGGATGGAAGCCAATGCAGGGATGGGCAGAGGGGGGTGGAGGATGGAAGCCAATGCAGGGATGGGCAGAGGGGGGTGGAGGATGGAAGCCAATGCAGGGATGGGCAGAGGGGGGTGGAGGATGGAAGCCAATGCAGGGATGGGCAGAGGGGGGTGGAGGATGGAAGCCAATGCAGGGATGGGCAGAGGGGGGTGGAGGATGGAAGCCAATGCAGGGATGGGCAGAGGGGGGTGGAGGATGGAAGCCAATGCAGGGATGGGCAGAGGGGGGTGGAGGATGGAAGCCAATGCAGGGATGGGCAGAGGGGGGTGGAGGATGGAAGCCAATGCAGGGATGGGCAGAGGGGGGTGGAGGATGGAAGCCAATGCAGGGATGGGCAGAGGGGGGTGGAGGATGGAAGCCAATGCAGGGATGGGCAGAGGGGGGTGGAGGATGGAAGCCAATGCAGGGATGGGCAGAGGGGGGTGGAGGATGGAAGCCAATGCAGGGATGGGCAGAGGGGGGTGGAGGATGGAAGCCAATGCAGGGATGGGCAGAGGGGGGTGGAGGATGGAAGCCAATGCAGGGATGGGCAGAGGGGGGTGGAGGATGGAAGCCAATGCAGGGATGGGCAGAGGGGGGTGGAGGATGGAAGCCAATGCAGGGATGGGCAGAGGGGGGTGGAGGATGGAAGCCAGTGCAGGGATTGGCAGATGGAGGTTGCAGACACTGAGCGGTTGGTCAGGTGGATGAGTCTAGCAGCTGCATTCATGATAGACTGAAGGGGGAGGAGCCTGTGTAGTGGAAGGCCAATGAGGAGGGAGATCACTGATCATACGGCGATAAAAAACAAAAATTAATAAGATTTTGGGATACGAAATCAATAATTTCGCCGCAAATAAAGTTCAGCGTCTCCGCCCTATTTCATCATTTTTCGTACGGAAACATTTGCTTCTGCGACTTGCGAGGACGAAGCGCCGAGCGCGAGACGCGAAATATATGACACAGATTTGTGGAATTCATTTCTCAGTAACATTCGGGATGTGAGAGGTTCCGGATGAGGATTTGTGGCCATTCCGAGAAGACCTCAAGGACCTCTGAACTGCCATAAAGCGGGGGCCCCTTGCCAGGCGTCCCAGGGGTGGGAATCAGACCGCCTCACCTCCCGCACCTTTCCACTCTTCTGATTCTCGCCGCGTCCGGGGATTTCCCGCACAGAGCGGGCCGCCAGCTGAACGATACAAGGGGACAAATGTCATCTGGCCTGGACGGGGCCGCCATGAGCTGGAGGCTAAGTGAGGTTAATAACTGAACACTTCTTGGAGGTATCCAGGGAGACGGGGAAATTAGCGCAGCTGACAAGGGCGGTGATGTATTATGGGTGACCCTGTGCAGTGTAATCCAACAATGCCGGCTGATAGTTACAGCTCCGCTTCGTGCAGCTCAACCGGAGAGGTGCACAATTCGCAATTGGATTAGGAAGAACTCCAGCCAAGCCCAAACGCCCAATGCACTGCCCATAGAGCGAGTGTAGTGTGGCAACGCACATTACCATGTGAATGGACCCTGTTAGTAAATTAATCTCATTTAGGGGGGTTTTAAGGGTGCAATGGGCTTTCAATGACTCTTGAAGGTTCTGGAAACCCTTTTCGCCTATCTTGGACCTATTCTGCACCCGTTAGCCTCATTCTATAGGGTGAGGAACCTTTCACTCAAAGTGTCCTTTTTGCCCCGACCCCTAAGTAGATGTAGCCCACCCGCCCCACCTCAAGCTTGCTTCTCTACTCTCTGCCAGCTTCTTCACCCAAAATTCGTATACGGGGACATTGGGTGAAGAAGCCGGCAGAGAGAGTATAGAGGTAGGTTTAGATGTAATCAGATGTAGCCCTCCCTCCTCCCTCAACGGTCTAAACCTACCTGTCTGCCGGGTTCTTCACCCAATGTCCCTGCATACGAATTTTGGCCCCCGTTGACTTCTATGGACTCTCAATGATTCCTGAAGGTGATGGAAGCTCCTTTTCACCTACCCTGGACCTGTTCTTCTCTCATTAACCACATTACATGATTGGGTAAGGAAACTTTCACTCAAAGTGTCTTTACTCTTTTACCCCCCTGAGGTGATGTAGCCCACCATTGGCCCTCAAAGCTTTATACTTATCTCCATACACTCTCTGCCGGCCTCTCCACCCAATGTTCCTACACACGTATTTAGGCCCTGTGGGCTTCTATGGGCTCTCAATGATTCCTGAAGGTCATGGAGGCCCTTTTCACCTACCTACCTGGACCTGTTCTTCCCTCAATTACGCATTACACTTCTATGGGCTCTCAATGACTGCTGAAGGTTATGGAAGCTCCTTTTCGTCTAGGCTGAACCTGTTCTCCCCCATTAGCCTCCTTATATTATTGAGTAAGGAACCTTTCACTCAAAATGTTCCTACACTTTTACCCCATCCCCTAAGTAGATGTAGCCCACACTCCACCTTTAAAGCTCTATACCTACCTCTATACTCTCTCTGCCAGCTTTGTCACCCAATGTCCCTTCATAGGCATTACACTTCAAGGGGCTCTCAATGACTCCTAACGGTCATGGAAGCTCCTTTTCGCCTGGACCTGTTCTCCCCCCATCAGCCTCATTATATCATTGGGTAAGGAACCTTTCACTCAAAGTGTCCTTTTTGCCCCGACCCCAAAGTAGATGTAGCCCACCCTCCCCACCTCAAAGCTCTATACTCTCTCTGCCGGGTTCTTCAACCAATGTCCCTACATATGCTCTACACTTCTATGGGCTCGGTTATGGAAGCTCCTTTTCGCCTACCCTGGACCTGTTCTCCCCCCATTAGCCTCATTAGCCTCATTATATCATTGGGTGAGGAACACAAAGTGTCCTTTTTGCCTCTTGTATGAGGATGACTTTTACTCATCCCGGAGTTTAGCTTCAAATAAACAACAGCTGCGTCATGGTCATCCTGCATAATGAAGTATTGGGACACTTTTACACGGACATGAACTTTAATGGCATCCCAGTCTTAGTCCGTAGGGTTCAGTATTGGGTTGGCTCCGCCCTCTAATGGCATCCCAGTCTTAGTCCGTAGGGTTCAGTATTGGGTTGGCTCCGCCCTCTAATGGCATTCCAGTCTTAGTCCGTAGGGTTCAGTATTGAGTTGGCTCCGCCCTTTGCCGCTATAACAGCTTCAACTCTTCTGGGAAGGCGTCCGCAAGGTTAGGGGTGTGTCTATGGGAATGTTGGACCATTTGTGAGGTCAGGTACTGATGTTGGGGGAGGGGCTCGCAGTTTCCGCTCTAATTCATCCCAAAGGTGTTCTATGGGGTTGAGGTCAGGACTCTGTGCGGCCAGTCACGTTCCTCCTCCCCAAACTCCCCCATCCATGTCTTTATGGACCTTGCTTTGTGCACTGCTGCGCAGTCATGTTGGAACGGGAAGGGGCCATCCCCAAACTCATCCAACAAAGTTGGGAGCATGAGATTGTCCAAATTGTCCTGGTATGCTGATGCCTTAAGAGTTCCCATCACTGGAACTAAGGGGCCAAGCCTAACCCCCGAAAAGCAACCCCCTCCCCCATAATCCCCCCTCCACCAAACTTTACACTTGGCACAATGCAGTCAGGCAAGTACCGTTCCCCTGGCAACCGCCAAACCCAGACACGCCCATCGGATTGCCAGACAGAGAAGCGTGATTGGTCACTCCAGAGAACACGTCTCCCCTTCTCTAGAGTCCAGTGGCGGCGCGCTTTACACCGCGGCATCCCACGCTTTGCATTGCACTTGGTGATGTGCGGCTTGGATGCAGCTGCTCGGCCATGGAAACCCATTCCATGAAGCTCTCTACGCACTGTTGTTGCGCCAATCTGAAGGCCGCATGGAGTTTGGAGGTCTGTAGCTATTGACTCTGTAGACAGTTGGCGACTTCTGCGCATTGTGCGCTTCAGCATGCCCTGACCCCGCTCTGTCATGTGACGTGGCCGACCACTTCCTGGCTGAGTTGCTGTTGTTCCCAGTTGCTTCCACTTTGTTATAATCCCAGTAACAGGTGACCGCGGAATATTCAGTAGCCAGGAAATGTCACGGATGGACTTATTGCACAGGTGACAACCTATCACGGCACCACGCTTGTAGTTACTGAGCTCCTGAGAGTGACCCGTTCTCTCACCAATGTCTGTAGAAGCGTCTGCGTGCCGAGGTGCCTCATCCTATACACCGGGGGCCATGGAGGGGATTGGAACACCTGAATCCAATGATTTGGAGGGGGAGGGGCCCAATACTTTTGGCAATATAGTGTATATGGGGTGCGCAGTACAAATCTGTAGTCTAGGATGGTGCGGGGTCACTGCGGGTCACCAAAGCCGCTGACCACCTCAGTATCATGGAAATGACCAATATCCTCCTTAAGAAGTGAATTACTTTATCCGGCGGCGGTGGCGGCGTCGGGCGGGCCGCGAAGGGTATTTCAGGTCTCCGGCTGTCGATAGGACACAATCAATGTCGGTGTCAATGCAATTTAAAGCTCTTTCCACTTAGTACAGAGAGACGGACAAATATTGGATTAGGTGTCCCGGTGGCCGGCGCTCTGATCTCTCCCGTTCCGGCTCTCTCCTGATGGAGGGACATTAATGCGAATACCGATTAACGATACAATTAGAGATACAACGAGCAAAACGCTATAGACAGGCCGGGGGAGGGGCGGGCATCGGGGATCCTGGCATTTGGTGAAAACCGGGGTCCCCAATGTCCTGCGGCACCATTCTGAAGAGCCGAGGGGTGTCGTGAAGTGTCGGTAGAACAATATCGGTGTTCAGTCGTCCCCCCCCCATTGGCTCTCACACATTTATCTGCATCCCTGACATCTGCCTCGGGCCCTGTTGCAGCCAGTTTGTTGCCTGTCAATGTTCCGGATGCCACTGACAGGTTCCTGGTGCCCAAGCACTAGTGCGTCAATGCGCGCGCAAAGCGTGAACGGCGCCTACGTCCAGCTCCGCTCAGTCTGGAGTGGCACATACCTGGGACAAATCAGAGGAAATAGAATCTGAGCCGGTGATGTCACTTCCTGTGTTGACGTCGGTAAATCTCTAACCAGGGGAAGGAGCGGCAAAGGTCACATGACCGCAGATAAACCGTAAAAAGGTAACAAAATGGCAAATTTGAAGAATTGGATATCAGAGAAGGGAATGAGCGCATCGGTCACATGTTGCCTTTCCATCTACCTCAAGCAAGAAAAAGGAGGATGGCTCTGGTTGGAGATTTACCTGCCGAAGCAAGTCACTGTACAGAGGATGATTCAGCTACAAGGAGATGGAAACCCGATCATTGAATCTAAACCTGTAAATGTCATTTTCAATCTTTTTTAAATCTGCAGCTTTCATTAAAATAATCCCTGATGATCCCGCCATGGAGGCCCATGTTCAGCCGCTTCCTGTCAAGGGTGACAACGCTCTGCCTCGTCTCCCAATTATACTCCTGGGTTGTCACACGGGAATCTAATGACTGCAAGTGGCTGTTTCAGCATGCATTATACAGACAGGGTCCACTGTTGTCACCATCGGGAAACCCACCCTGAGAAATGTCGTGCAACCCTCGGTGGAGTGCGTGTAGACAGGAAGTGGCTGCAGGGGACCAGCAGCACTGAGATGGAAGTATTTTAATTGCAGATCCATTTTTTTAATGCTATACATTGACTTTCTCGTACATTGCTCCATGTGGGTTGATGTTGATGACGCCCCCGTTCTACGGCGGTAATGACACGCTCATCGCGGGGGGTCACCGATCCCCTTTATCTTACGAGCGCAGCGACATCGCCTCCCTCCCGATGAAGACGTTTCCCTCTTGTTTCCAATTAATTAGTGAATTGATTGGCTCTGACCTTGCGTACGGCCCGGGCGGAATCTCATTTAGAGATCTTATAAAGGTTTGAGAAAGCACTAAAATGGGCGGCTTTGATTTAGCAGCGGCCCCGCGCGGGGGCGCGAGAGGGGGGCCCCCCCGGGGTCGCGTTGTAGTATACATTGATTTCGGAGGGGTCCCACGTGAGCACAAATCAAGCGTTTCAATCTACTAGTGATGAGGAGTGTACAGAACGCCTGGACTGGAGCGGAGGGCAGCTATAGGACAGTCGTAAACAACCTCGGCTGTGCTGAGACTACAAATCCCATCATGCATCTGCCTCTGGGAAGCATGCCGGTAACACCCGGGGTGTTGCAATGCCTCATGGGACTTGTAGTTCTACAGCTGGAGTGCCCTGAGAATAGAGAATGTTCATATGTTTTGCAGGTTTTGATTTGAAGAGTAGCCTGCCTAGGAACGCCCACTCCTCCAGACTGACATCCACCCGCTTTAATATTTGCATAACTCCTCCCAAGTGCCCGCCCACTGCCTGCGTCAGAGCTGAGGGCTCTTGAGCGGAGTACTGAGGCAGGGCGCCGTGATGTTTTCGGGAAGCAATGTACAGCTCCTCCCACCAGCCTGCATTGTATAGAGAAGCACAGAGGCCCCGGCGATCTAAAATAAGGAATGTCATGGAAGCAGAAATGTTTCATGTAATAAAGTCATCGGGGTGACAACTCCCCGCCCTTGTGTCTCCCCAAATTGTGTCCCTGCATTGTCACACGGGCTTCTGATGGAGGCTACAAGTGGCCATATCAACACCCATTACACAGACACGTTCCGCGGTTGTCACCATCAGGAAGCCCGCCCTGAAAAATGCCGTGCAGCCATCGCGAGGGGTGAATGTAGACAGGAAGTGGCTGCAAAGAGGCTGCAAGGAGGTCAGCAGCACTGAGATGGAGCCAATAATGATCACTAGAGATGCACCGCTACTAGTATCGGTATCGGTGCCGATGCAGAGTATTTGGGCGAGTACCAATACGAGGGAGCATGGAGCCGGCTTCCCGGCCAATCAGGAAGTGGGCAGTGTGTCATTACACGCTCCCCGGCTTTCCGATTGGCCAAAAAGCCGGCTTCATGCTCCCTCGTCACCCGATGATGAGGGAACATGGAGCCGGCTTCCCGGCCAATCAAGAAGCCGGGCACCGTGTAATGACGCATTGCCCGGCTTCCTGATTGGCCGGCTTTTCGACCATTCAGGAAGCTGGGCAACGCGTCATTACATGTCGCTCGGTCCTCCTGATTGGCCAGAAAGCCGGCTCCATGCAACCGGTGACGAGGGAGCATGGGGACGGCTTCCCTGCTAATCGGGAAGCCGGGTGGCGAGTCTTTACACACCGCCTGGCTTCCTTAACGGGACTTCCGGTATCGGTATTCGGTATCGGCAAGTACTGGGAAAAAATATCGGTACTCGATACAGAAAGAAACGGTATCGGTGCATCCCTAATGATCACACATGTTTATTACACTCGGTGCAAACTACGACGGTCATTGAATTGGGGTTTACACCGATTTTAATGTGAAATCTCAGAATTTTAGAGGTGGGAGGACCTGAGATTTTGGCCCCGGCCCCCCCGAAATCCACCGAACAGTCCTGAGCCTGGGACCTGAGCTGTGAGCAGTTTCAATGTCCGCAGCGTTCAGCCATTGAAGACCCCGGCTGATCAATTCCTCATCAATTCCTAATGTATATCGAGAAGTGAGCGAGCACCGGTATATGTTCGCTCACCTCCCGATCTACTGAGCCGACCTGTGACAGTCTCATTGTCACACATCGGCTAGAACTATGAGGAGGGGTGAAAAGCACCCCCCACCCTCATAGTTCTCCTTTAAAGGAGCAAACCCCAGGCTGATATCCTCAACATTGTTAAACTACAACATGAGCTGCTGACCTTCAAAATGTTGTTGTAACCAACTGATGCTGAGGCTCCTGACCCACAGGCTTCTTCTGAGTCAGTGGAGGATGGGTAAGGATGACCATGTTAAAGCTTACATCTTTAAAAACCAAGTTGACAATGGCAGCTGTTATATTGTTATCCTCAGATGTTCCCTTTAAATGAGGGGCAGTCAACTGGAAGCTCTGTGGCACCTGAGGAAACTGGGAGTCCCAGCAAGCATTGCCGGGAACAGGGATGGCCGGCAGGCCTAGCTGTTCCCCAAGGTTTGGTTCAAGTTCCGAAAACCAAAACCCAAATGAAGATAGTGCATGAGGGTGCAATGGTCCTCCTTTGAAGAACATTCTTCAAACTCCCCCCCCCCAGCACACCCCTCCAGGGATGCAGGGTGCTCTGATCCACCTAGCCGAAGCCAAGATCTATGGAAGCAGATCCACCAGGTACTGTACTTGGTGAGGACTCCAATGAAGGATGTTTGAGAGGGAAAGCCAAAGACCAAGAACAGGCTCCCTCTATCTTCATTACATAAAAGTTCTACGAATAAGATTGTAGTGTACAAGTCCATGGTAGGCCTTGTGGATGGATATAAAACTTGGCCAGAAGGCTTGCCCTGAGCAAGTGCTTAAAAAGGGGGGTGCTGTGACCTTGGGCTGGTGTCTTACAATGGGTTCCCAAAGCCCGTAGTGATTCCCAGCACCCCCAAGGGGAACCTAGAGGACCCCCCCGGCCAGACCAAACAGATCCATAACCAGGAAGCACTGGGTCCCTTAGGTCCTCACCTTACCTGAGGAGTAATAACTTCGCCACCATACCTGCTGGCACTAGGTTTCCTAAAAAAAGTAGTTCCTTGGAACCCCCATAATATAATGTGGGGTATCTCCAGACTCAACCCTGCCATAAGGCAAAGAAATTATGTGATTCTGCTCCCGGGCCCCTGAGAAGTGATTACCCTTATCTTGCATTACGTAACTTAACTCACCCAGGCACCCGCCACATCCCAGGATTGTCCGTTAGGCTCCGTTCCCATTGGGGCATATTGTACATCAAACATGTGCAAACGTGCATGCTGTGATGCATGTTCACTAGGGATGCACCAATGCCGGTTTTTCGGCATTGAGTGCGAGTACCGATATTTTGGTTTTCGATACTTGCCGATACCGAGTACCAATACTGGTGCTTCCGCTGGCATGGAGCCAGCTTCCCGGGCAATAAGGAAGGCGGCGGCAGGTAATGACATGTCGCCCAGCTTCCTGGTTGCCTGTGAAGCCGGCTCCATGTTGTTTGGCCGGCTTGATTGTGATTGGCTGGGAACCTGGCTTCTCAGCCAATCAGCATCGAGCCGGCTTCCTGGCCAATCAGGAAGCCGGCTTCCTGATTGGCCAGGAAGCCGGCTTCATGCTGATTCTCCAGGAAGCCAGCCAATCAGCAAGGAGTCGGCTGTTTGGCCTGCTCGATGCTGATTGGCCGGGAAACCGGCTTCCCAGTCATTACTCGCCGCCCGGCTTCCTGATTGTCCGGAAATTTGGCTCCACAAACGTGTTCCCGCCACGGCCCAGTGTAAACGGAGACAAAAGCTGCACATGGGCGGCTCTGGATGCATTTGCGGCTCTGGATGCCAGGCCGGTAGGACTTTATTTTTGGGAGAAGAGCCGCTCGGAGTCTCTCCCGCAATAAAAACCTTCCCACCGGCAACGTTCTGTAAATTTAGGGTTAGTTCCCCTTTAAAAGAATAATATTCAGGAAGATTCTGAGACGAAAGGACGTTTGATGTGAAATCGTGTTTCTTGTGTGCGGATCTCAGAATAGTTTCCCTGCTCGGATCGCCGTGCCGCGGGGAGGGAGGAGCGGGGCCCCATTCATCAGCAGCGGCGTCGTGTTGTTTAATAACGATGGCACTAATCGCACCGTGCTCGGCAAAACCTTCCTTAAACACAGCAGAGCCGAGCGCAATTATTCCCCGTAATTACACCTCCCCGAAGTGTCTCAATGCACTTGTGCGGATTGCCCGTTGTAAAGGAGGCCGGGGCGCGCGGCAAAGCGGTCATTTTCGCGTTAGTCGGCAATTACCGAGATGTGGAACGCGGAGTCCGGCTGAGAAGAGGCGCTCCGCTCGTCCCTGGCAGGGAAAAGGCCTGAGTCAGCTGCTTGTGGTCAGACAGAAAAGGGAGCTTATCGCTG
>NW_017308120.1:120123-121028 GCF_000935625.1 Nanorana parkeri | reverse complement strand
AGAGCTCCAAACAGCTGCTTGAATGTGAGCGGAAAGTGCGGAAAGGCCGGAGAGTCTAATTTTTTTTATTTGTCAATCAAAAAGTGAAATTTCAGCGACTGGTGGAGCATGCGGGCGCCTTTTTTGGGGAATTTCAGCCCTGCTAGATTAATTGAGGCTCGTTAGGGGCACATTAGTTTTCCGCATCAAGAACAAACTATGTCGACACCGGCCCCCATTGGGCAATGACGCCCAAAACAATCCCAACGCACAGACAAGATAGTTTGCCTTCTGCCCTATTGCTTCAGCTCACACCGACGTGCTGCAATAAAGTAGGACATGTTGCATTGTGATAATATATTGCAACGTGCTGCTGCGCATCAGCTTACATGGAATGTTCATTTAAATAAAGTTGTACGTTACAAAAGAAGGGAAGAAAGATACTTTTTAAACCACGCACCACAGACCGCGTACTCAACGTGCACAAGTGTGCGTGCGTGGTTCTCACACTGGACATTTCCCTGACCTCTGACCTTTCCCTTAAACCTAACTCTACCAACACTCCAACTCCAGAACTAAAAAGACTTTGTTACTCAGCCTTCTTCTAACATTTAAAGTGGACTTGTCATCAGATATATTTTTAATATTAGGGCCATGCATGCTGAGTATTGTGTCACTATATCACTTCCAGGTATATATTCCCTCTCACAGAGATCACAGGGCTCCCCCTGGCAATGCCTTCATCTGCTTCTCTCTCCAGAAGCACCGTATTTGTCCAGCCGTCATCCAGGGTCACCATCTTCTTCCTGGACTGAGATAACGGTTCAGAGATGCACATCACATACACCAATCAGCCACAACATTGTGACCACTGAGAGGTGAGTAACATTGATTATCTGGTTACAATGACACCTGGAAGTGGGGGG
>NW_017308120.1:113029-119711 GCF_000935625.1 Nanorana parkeri | reverse complement strand
GGGGGGATATATTACAATGACACCTGGAAGTGGGGGGGATATATTACAATGACACCTGGAAGTGGGGGGGATATATTACAATGACACCTGGAAGTGGGGGGGATATATTACAATGACACCTGGAAGTGGGGGGGTTTCCGGCCTCCGATGAGATCTGCGGTAGAATCTGATCGATAGAGCCGCCTCTCCTGGGAAGTCTCAGCGTCCACGCTTGTTATCAAAGGCCCCCGCCGCTCACTTAAGAGACAAAAGAGCCGACGGCTCTCATCCATCTCCGGGGGGCCGGTGACACTTACGAAGCACCCGGCTTCCTACCTTCGCCGTTGTTACCCCACCAGCTGTACGCTGATAGATGATATTTATTAATACCGCTCCCGTGATGTATTACGGCTTACGAGCGTCTTTCCCCCATGGCCGCGATGTATGTCTTTTGCATTCCCTTATCCCGCCGGCAATATATGTGTATTTAGATAGGCAGGCGCTTCTCCCCCCCCCAAATAAAAATTGAATTTGCCGATTTGAGTGATTGGGTCGTCCGAATGTAATCAACGCGGTGACTGATGAAGCCCTCCTCGCCGACTCATTTGAATGAGGGGAAAGAGCGGATTATTAGATTTGAGATCTTGGCGCCGTGACGGGTCGTTTAGAAAACGGCAAAAATGAGAAAATAGGTTTTTTTTGCCCTTTATCCTTATGATCGGGGGCGTCCCGAGGCCGGGTGTCACCCGGAGTGGAGAGCGGGTGACCACCCCCCCCCCCTCCCCGCGCGCCGTGACGTCATCGCGGATGCCCCGTCATCTAAGATTATTTGACTTGGCTCCCTAATGTACTAAAATGCACCAAAAACAAGTTACGTTCCCAATCCCAATGCATCCGAATGTGTCCAAATCCGAATTTCCGTTTCCGAAAACGTAACTGAACGGGACATGTGACTTTTCTGGCCAATCAGACGTGTTTTTCGATTCAATGCATCCGGAATGGGTCTGAACACGAATTTCCGTTACCGCAACAGGGGAGCCATATACAGTATATACCTATAATACTAAAGCCGAGGCTGCTAAACCCGAATGGCGTTCAGTATCCGAATTTCCTAATTGCATTCGGGAGCTCCTGAAAGCCAATCGGGAGCCTCGGCTTTAATTGGTCATTTTCTATCCCTAGAAAAAGGATGAAATTGGCTGAAAAAATGCCAAATTAAGGGAAGCGTCTCTCGTCGCATCCCCATCACCCAGGGGGCACTGAGATGTCGTTCTCGGATAGACTGGCCCTTTAAATTTCCCTTTCCCCCTTCGCCATATCATAGGAGGTGTTCTGTAGCCCTAATACATATGACAGGACAGCTCATAATTTATGGCAGGATCAGCTTTTTAAAAATGTATTTTTTGGAAGAGATATAATGAGGGAGATAGGGGAGGAGAGACAAGAGAGGGGGAGGGAGATGAGGGAGAGGGAAATGGGGGGAGAGACAAGAGGGGGGATAAAGAGCAGAGGTTTATTTTCCATGTAAGTGTAGGAATCTGTCGTATACCCCCCTGTGCACGGTACAGATTTGTTGGCGGTATTCGCAGTGACAGAAGAGATCTATGGCGGGAACGATCATTTTATTCCACAATGGCGTCCTCGGGTCTCAGTTCCGCTCCCTTCACCATCATTATAGGAATGTTCTGTTTCTTCAGAGAGGAGATTTGGCTGCATTGTATCAATGTTGAAGTACAACCATGGGAGCGGAATGTTCCGGGAGAGAGGACATGACGCTCCCTCCAGTCACAGAGTCATCGGATAGATTTCAATGTGAATGACATGTCACAGATTTATCAGATCTATCAGAACCTACAATCAGAGGACAGAACATAGACGGGAGCGATGGAGGACAGAACATAGACGGGAGCGATGGAGGACCGAACATAGACGGGAGCGATGGAGGAGGGAACATAGACGGGAGCGATGGAGAAGGGAACATAGACAGGAGCGATGGAGGACGGAACATAGACGGGAGCGATGGAGGACAGAACATACACGTGAGCGATGGAGGACAGAACATAGACGGGAGCGATGGAGGACAGAACATAGACGGGAGCGATGGAGGACGGAACATAGACGGGAGCGATGGAGGACAGAACATACACGTGAGCGATGGAGGACAGAACATAGACGGGAGCGATGGAGGACAGAACATAGACGGGAGCGATGGAGGACGGAACATAGACGGGAGCGATGGAGGACAGAACATAGACGGGAGTGATTGGGGACAGAACATAGACGGGAGCGATAGAGGACAGAACATAGACGGGAGCGATAGAGGAGGGAACATAGAAGGAAGCGATGGAGGACAGAACATAGAAGGGAGCGATGGAGGAGGGAACATAGATGGGAGCGATGGAGGACAGAACATAGATGGGAGCGATGGAGGACAGAACATAGACGGGAGCGATGGAGGACAGAACATAGACGGGAGCGATGGAGGAGGGAACATAGACGGGAGCGATGGAGGACAGAACATAGACGGGAGCGATGGAGGACAGAACATAGATGGGAGCGATGGAGGACAGAACATAGACGGGAGCGATGGAGGACAGAACATAGACGGGAGCGATGGAGGAACGGAGTTGAGAAGTTTTCTTGGCGATCCATAAGTCGTTGTTTCGGGAACATCCGCAGAGTGATGGCGCTTCGGATCGATCACAATAACACGAGGCGAGACGACGCGCAGACAATCAAAGCCGCACAATTAACAGGACAGCTTTTAATTGCCAATTACAATTCCATTAGCTGGAGCTGGCAGCCGCTCTGCTCCGTCACCGAGCCGCGGGGCAGAGAGGAGTCCAGGCGGCAGGCGCAGCTCGATGTCGTGTCATTCCCAGCATGCTTTGCTCCAGCCGAGTCAGGACAAGTCAACCTGAAGACCAGCCGAGCCAAACGGGTCCTGCTAACCCTAAAATGTAACCCTGTGACCCCTGACCTCCGACCCTAAGCCTAGCTACAAATACAGTCTATATAAAGCCTTCATCTCTGGCATGTTTCGGATATATTAGGGGGAGGTCGGGACTATCGTCACATTGATTTTCTGTTTTATTTTTCTGACTGTGTACCATTGGGAAGGTTTTTCTGCACTTCCTGTTCTGGAGACACAACAGGAAGTGAGAGGAGATCTCTCCAATTTGAGGGGAACTCCCCTCTTTTACAGTTGTCAAAGGGTTTCTTTTACATTTCATTTTACTGCTTTTTTACACACAAAAAACTTCCGAACTGATCCGAATCCTCCTTCATCTGTGTCTCACCCGCTCCCCCTCTCAGACGCTGCAGGTCACAGTGGGAGGGTTTCAGCAGCAGCGGCAGTGCTGTCAGTCCAGAAAGCAGTGGGGAGGGATTGGGTGTGGCCGGGTGATGATTGACAAGCTACAGGCTTATGAATCCGCAGTGACAATGCTGATAGCCACGCCCCCAGCATCATCTTCTCCGACATGCAGAGGACATTGTGCATTTATACAGCATGTGTTTTATAATGAATGCCCAGCTGCTGAGTCACTACTAGGAGGGGGGAGCAGGGGGAGCTGAGCTGCTGAGTCACTACTAGGAGGGGGGAGCAGGGGGAGCTGAGCTGCTGAGTCACTGCTGGGAGAGAGGAGCAGGGGGCAGCTGAACTGTTAAGTCACTGCTGGGAGAGGGGAGCAGGGGAAGCTGAGCTGCTGAGTCACTGCTATGAGAGGGGAGCAGGGGGGAGCTGAGCAGCGGAGTCACTGCTGGGAGAGGGGAGCAGGGGAAGCTGAGCTGCTGAGTCACTGCTATGAGAGGGGAGCAGGGGGGAGCTGAGCAGCGGAGTCACTGCTGGGAGAGGGGAGCAGGGGAAGCTGAGCTGCTGAGTCACTGCTATGAGAGGGGAGCAGGGGGGAGCTGAGCAGCGGAGTCACTGCTGGGAGAGGGGAGCAGGGGAAGCTGAACTGCTAAATCACTGCTCGGAGAGGGGAGCAGGGGAAGCTGAGCTGCTGAGTCATCGCCGGGAGAGGGGAGCAGGGGAAGCTGAGTAGCAGAGTCACTGCTGGAAGAGGGGAGCAGGGGATAATGAGCAGCTGCATCACTACTTTTGGGGGAATGGGGGACGGACAGAATGAGCTGCTGAAAGTACTTAAAGTGCTTCTAAACCTTCTGCAGGGTCTCTGAGTTCAGGAAATATATCATATTGGGGGGAACGGGGGAGGGAGGGTATAATCTTCAGGCCTAAAATGTGCATTTCAACATGTGTGCAAAAAATGAAAATGAGAAAAAAGCCTCTGGCAGCAAGTGGGCGCAATCCGCGTATTATTCACAGCTGCCGGGATTTGTACCCGGTGACCCCAGTGCAGGTACGGGGGGTGGGGGGTGGTGAGGAAAGTGCGCTCCCCCTCCGCACACCCAGACAAATGTTCTCTCCTCGCCGTCCGCAGCCAACGAGCTTTTCATAAGACAATATGGGGCCACTGATCACGCTTAGGCTGTCATTCCTGGCGGCGTTCCTGCACGGATCTTCCCCCGATACATGAAAGTATCAATTCTACTTAGCGGAGTCACCCAATATCATCCGCCATATTTAATGCCGATCGGCTTATTACCGCCGCAGTCAATGCAATCGGCTTTTTGTGACAGAAAAAAAACAATTACTGACTCCCGCTACTGTGACTCGTCCGGGGCGATCGCCGCGCAATGATGGGACGCTTCCGGCAGACGCCGTCACCTTTCTAGAAGCTACCAAACCGCGTACACTGGCAAGATGTGAATGTTTAGAGGGGCCCCAGACACCATGACCTGATGACCTCCACCAGCATTCTGGGAGCCCCCCCCCCAAAAAAACGTTCTAATATGCAAATTCTGACTCTGGCAGGTGATGTAAAAAAATGTTCCCGCCTCCTTCATGTACCTGTGATGGGCACTGAGATCATCCAATGATGAAGTACGGAGGTGGTCAGGTGAGCCGGCACGCAGCTTCGGGAGAAGGCGGAATAGACCTATTTACAGAGCTCCGAGTTCATCTGTGTTCTGTCCTGTAGGTGGCGACATTTCCACTGGGAAGGCCCAGACCACGGCTCCGCGGGGGCGGTCTCATCTCCTGACACCAGTGCTGATGAACGATGGATAGAAATAGATGAATGGATAGATAGATTTGCAGGCAGCAGCGGCAGTGCAGGCACAAAATGATTACAGGCCACGTTCTAGGGTTGCCACCTGTCCAGGAATCACCCGGAAAGTCCGGTTTTTGAGTCCTGTGTCCAGGTTTTAGGCCAGATTTTTTTGACAGGTGTCAGGAAGACGGAAGAGGAGATGGGCGGGCCCGCGGCTCACAGGAAGGCTGCCAAGGTCCCCAACAAGTGTGGGACCTTGGCAGCCTTCCTGCGAGCCACAGCGCATGTCGCACATCTCCTCCTACATCTTCTTGACACCGCGCTGCCCGCCTCCAGACCCCTGGTGAGACACCCGCAGCACTCCGGAAAGACTGCATAACCCACATAGCCACCTAGCCAACCTGAGACCCCCCACACAGCCACTAGAAAGCCCACCTAGCCCATCTGAGAGCCCGCACAGCCCACCTGAGAGCTTGCACAGCCTCCTGACAGCCCGCACAGCCAACCTGAGAGCCTCCACAGCTCAAATGAGAGTCCGCAGAGTCCACCTGAGAGCCTCCATAGCTCAAATGAGAGTCCGCAGAGTCCAACTGAGAGCCTCCAGAGCTCAGCTGAGAGTCCGCAGAGTCCACCTGAGAGCCTCCACAGCTCAACTGAGAGTCCGCAGAGTCCACCTGACACCTGAGAGCCTCCACAGCTCAACTGAGAGTCCGCAGAGTCCACCTGAGAGCCTCCACAGCTCAACTGAGAGTCCATCTGAGAGCCTCCACAGCTCAACTGAGAGTCCAGAGAGTCCATTTAGTCTCCAAAAAAGAAAACTGCGGTGCTAGATCGTTCGGGTTTCACTTGAAGAAAAGGTGGCAGTGCCTACTCCAAACTCATCTCAAAATACCCCCCAATCCATCCTCTCCGCTCCTCCCAAGACCTCCTGCTCTCTGGCTCCCTCATCACCTCCTCCCATGGTCACCTCCAGGACTTCTCCAGAGTCCCCCCCATCCTCTGGAACTCCCTACCCCTCCTTTTATATCACTGGCCCCTCCCCTTTTAGATTGTAAGCTCCCATGAGCAGGGCCCTCCTCACCCTCTTACATTGATTGTATTGGGACTGTACTGACCCCCTTTTTTCGATTTTGATGCCTGACCGATAATACAACACGGTGTCCCCGCGATGTGTCCGCGGAGCGAGGGACGTCATCGGAATGCCGCCACGAGGCCAACGTGTTCGCCAATCAGGGTACCCACAATCCATTGGTGTACGGCGTTGCAGTCTGGCTGTGACCTGTGAGTGGCGCGGCGGTCACAATGGAGGGGACAGGTCCTCTTATCGTGACACTGACACCCCCCGATGCCGCCGGCTCAGCTTACGCCCGGCGACTATTCATAGCCGCGTTGTCCCCGGAAGAGTGCTGACTGTCACTTCTGCAGAGGACGCCGCCATCCATCCATCCAGCGAGCGCAGACCTTGTGTCACTGCTCGCCTCCCCTCCCCCGCATAGGAGAACCAGCGACGTCTGGTAGAGTCCTTGACGGAAAACGGAGAGTTTCAGAATTGTAGGAATGTTTTAATTTAAAAGGAAATCCCCTCACTG
>NW_017308120.1:88231-108445 GCF_000935625.1 Nanorana parkeri | reverse complement strand
CCCTCCATATTCATCCACTGTTCAGGTGACGCAGCCACCTTTTCTTCAAGTGAAACCCGAACGATCTAGTGGCACAATTTTCTTTTTTGAGGACTATAGAGGAGAGAGCGAGGAAAGGCAGCCAAGGGGAGGGACTAAGGAGGCCGGCTATAGAGGACTACAAATCCCAGCAATACAAAATACATATCAAGCAGCATATGTGGTGTTCCGGGGTGGCTCCCTGATGTCTCCAGGGTCTCAGGTGGCCTGTGCGGACTCTCACGAGGGCTGTGCTGGTTCTCAGATGGACTCTGCGGGCTCTCAGATGAGCTGTGGAGGTTCTCAGGAGGGCTGTGCGGGCTGTCAGGTGGGCTGTGCGGGCTGTCAGGAGGGCTGTGGAGGCTCTCAGGTGGGCTGCGTGGGGTCTCAGGTGGGCTGTGCGGGCTGTCAGGTGGGCTATGCGGGCTCTCAGGTGGGCTGTGTGGGGTCTCATGTGGGCTGTCAGGAGGGCTGTGAAGGCTCTCAGATGAGCTGTGCAGGCTCTCAGGTGTGCTATGCAGGCTCCCAGGTGGGCTGTGCGGGCTCTCAGGTGGGCTGTGCGGGCTGTCAGGTGTGCTATGCAGGGTCTCAGGTGGGCTTTGTGGGGTCTCAGGTGGGCTGTGCGGGCTCTCAGGAGGGCTGTGCGGGCTCTCAGGTGAGCTCTGCGGGCTGTCAGGAGGCTGTGCAGGCTCTCAGATGGGCTGTGCGGGCTCTCAGGTGAGCTCTGCGGGCTTTCAAGTGGCTGTGTGGGGTCTCAGGTGGGCTATGTGGGCTTTGCAGACTTTCAGAAGTGCTGTACGTTATCTCACCAGGGTTCTGGGTGCGGGCAGCGCGGTGTCAGGAAGACGTAGGAGGAGATGTCAAGACCTCGGCAGCCTCCCTGTGAGCCTCGGGGGGCCCGCACATCTCCTCTTCCATCTTCCTGTCAAAAAATGTAAAGTGTCCGCGCGTCAGCTGGCCTGAAACCCGGACACAGGACTCGTCCGGGTGAATCCTGGACAGGTGGCAACCCTAGCCCCTCGGTGCTCTTCTGGGTTCAGGTGGCTACTACCTGATAAGGAGCCAAGCTCCACCCACCAGCCACTCTGTGTCCACCTGGGATATGTGATGGGGACACCACAGAGCGAAACGCGTCGTTATCACCTTGTCAAGAAGGGGGGCGGGGCCAGGATGAGTTTAAGAAAAAAAGTGGGGTGGGGGGCAGTTGCAGTGGGTTAGAGCAAAACTGTTTCCTTTCCCCTAAACCAGGGCCCCCCAGCTGTGCTGAAACTACAAATCCCACCATGCCTTTGGTAGTCATGGGGCTCCTCCCTGAAAAGGAGCCAGGCCCCCCCCCCCAGCCACTCTGTGTCCACCTGGGATATGTGATGGGGACACCACAGAGCGAAACGCGTCGTTATCACCTTGTCAAGAAGGGGGGCGGGGCCAGGATGAGTTTAAGAAAAAAAGTGGGGTGGGGGGCAGTTGCAGTGGGTTAGAGCAAAACTGTTTCCTTTCCCCTAAACCAGGGCCCCCCAGCTGTGCTGAAACTACAAATCCCACCATGCCTTTGGTAGTCATGCCTGTGGCTGTCAGAGTCGAGTCTTGCAATGCCTGTGGCTGTCAGAGTCGAGTCTTGCAATGCCTGATGGGAGTTGTAGTTCCACAATAGCTGGATGGTGGGAGTTTTTAACCTACAATTGATCCAGAGAAAGGCGGAGGGGAATAGGTGGTGGTGAGGAATGCAGACCCTCCCACTTAGCAGTCCTCCTAGACGTGCATCAATATGTACAGGACGGAAGCGGGTAACAATCCGCAGGGAAGTTCTGACAAAGTTTCCGCCCCCCCCCCGGAGAGAGGGATGATCATCTCCTGAACACAATGTCGCATCTTCCTCCCCTGGAGCGCGGCGGGAGGGCTGCGTACCGCCGGCCGCATTAATAATCCATGGAGGAGGAAGTGTAAATTAGATGAGCGGATCGCGTTGCATGCTCGCCTATTGATTAAAGAGACACATCCTCCTGGGCGGGGGGGGGCCGTCATCTCTCTGGGGTGCGCCGGGGGAAGTAAACTGCAGTGTGGCAACATCAGAGCGCATCCCGTAATGTCATTATATCCCCCATAATGCAATCTCGCCGCCGCGAACCCCGCCAGCGTTATCGATACGTTTTAACCTCCCGTGTTGACTTGTCAGGAGATGGCGGCGGGAAGCAGAAGTCCCCCGTGACCCGCCGCATCCAAAATTCAATAATATTTATCAATATGATTTCCACGGCTTGTATGATGTGTGACAACAAACACGGGGGGGGGGTGACCGGGGCCCCGCCGGCGTGTCACCCAAATCCCACATGGACCAGAGAAGGTCATTGGTGGCGTGAACTCCGACCTTCCCGTCAGTTGTATCGGCTCCTCTGATATCACCGCACGCTGCGAGCTTCTCACGATGTGCATTAGAAGCTGCAGCAATTCACATAGAGCCCGCCCTCATTTCCAAGCTGGAGGATGTCCAGCATCATCTAGCTCTTTCCTCCCCAGCCTGACTGTCTCTGACCCCGCCTCTTTCATTCATTGGATTTCAGTTCTTTCCATCATGGATCAGCCTCACGTGTGGGCGTTACCTATGCAAATAGACCCCGCCTAGGAATGCCCACCACTCCAGACTGACACCCACCCATCATCATCATCTCCTGGCGGGATCATAAGGTGCCTGTGTATGATCCCCATTGATCGGGCGATCAATGGGGATCATACACAGAGATCATGCTCTGCTGTGGATCTGCACAGCAGCGTTGTCACCCTGTGGATAGATGGACGCGTCGTTTTAAATCAGCTGTAACTAAAGGACAAAGAAAATAAAGTCCAACTCTGACTAACATGCTTAGAACAATTACCGAAATAGTTTTTTTTTCTTTTTAGAAAGAAAGGAATAAGCTGCAGGAATCAAAGGTGACCTACCCAAGAGGAAAGCCAAGCACTGTTTGTAGAGGAAAGCCAAGCACTATTTTCAGGGAAAAGCTGAGCATTATCTGCATAGGAAAGCCAAGCACTATTGCCAAGCACTAGTTGAGGCACTAGTTGCCAAGCTCTAGTTGAAGAGGAAAGCCAAGCAATATTTGCAGGGGAAAGTTGAGCACTATTTTCAGGGAACAGCCGAGCACTGTTTGCAGACTAAAGCCAAGCATTGATTGCAGAGGAAAGCTAATCAATACTTGCAGAGGAAAGCCTAGCATTATCTGCAGAGGAAAGCTAAGAAAAGTTTTCAGAGGAAAGTCAGGCACTATTTGCAGAGGAAAGCCAAGCACTACTTTCATTGGAAAGCTAAATACTGTTTTGCAGAGGAAAGCCAAGCACTATTTGCAGAGGAAAGCTGAGCACTATTTGCAGAGGAAAGCCAAGCACAAGCTGTTCACTTGGTGATTCTAATGTAGATAGAAAATCCAGACAGTTAGTAGAGAGAGGGGAGAGTGTCCTCTCCTCTGATCATTCCGCTGTGTAATCTGATATCCTGTTGCTGAGGTCTATTCACAGCACTATTCCCTACCTAGTAGTAAACCAACCTGTTGATGGGGCGGCTCTGTTCTGCCACCAAAATATTTGTATCAAATAAACGAAAAAAAGGAAAATATCTGTTTCCAAACCTAAAAAACCACCCCCATGGCGGCGAAGCGCTGCGACGCGACTTTATCACAGCCGCAAGCTTTCCTGACACTTCCGCAGCACAACGGCCGTCTGGCAGAGCACAGCTGGAGCGGTGACCCGACATAAAGAGGTCCCTGACCCCAGAGATGATACTACCACTGATGAGGTCAGAGGTCACCTCCGGGGCCATTATTCGACATCCTCTTAAAGTCACCCCGGGGGAGGGGAGGGGGGTGGCGCGGGTCGGGGTAATTAAGTCCCAATGAACATATTCTAATCATCTTTTACATCCCTCATCTGGTGATGAGTCCCGGCACGGGATCCATATTTATCAACATCACCTGAATCACTTGACCTTCCGCGTTGCGGCGACGGGCGGGGGTTACAGGCCAAACGCATTAAGTGATCGGAGGGAGCGCGAGGGGACGCCGAGCGTCATTTGTCACCATCGGACAAGGGGACAAAAAACAAACAAACATATACTTTGTAGACAAGATGACATGGAGGGTTAGTGTTGGGGTTACATGGAGGGTTAGTGTTGGGGTTACAGAGATGATTTGTGTTGGGGTAACAGGAAAGGGTAGTGTTAGGGTTGCAGGGAGGGCCAGTGTTGGGCTTACAGAAAGGGTTAGTGTTGGGGTTAGAGTAGGGGTCAGTGTTAGGATTACAGGGAGGGTCAGCGTTAGGGTAACAGGAAGGGTTAGTGTTGGGGTTGCAGGAAGAGTTAGTGTTGGGGTTTCAGGGGGTATTAGTGTTAGGGTTACAGGGAGGGATAGTGTTGGGGTAACATGAAGTGTTAGTGTTGGGGTTCCTTAAGGTAGTATATGTGTCTCTGTGTTCTGCTCCAGTAACCCCCAGCGTCCATCTACCAGAACATACACTATATTACCAAAAGTATTGGGACGCCTTTACACGCACATCCCAGTCTTAGTCCGTAGGGTTCAGTATTGGGTTGGCTCCGCCCTTTGCCGCTATAACAGCTCCGCCTCTTCTGGGAAGGCATCCACAAGGTTTAGGAGTGTGTCTATGGGAATGTTGGACCATTTGTGTTGGGGGAGGGGCTCGCAGTCTCTAATTCATCCCAAAGGTGTTCTATGGGGTTGAGGTCAGGACTCTGTGCGGCCAGTCACGTTCCTCCCCCCGAAACTCCCCCATCCATGTCTCTATGGACCGTGCTTTGTGCACTGGTGCGCAGTCATGTTGGAACAGGAAGGGGCCGTCCCCAAACTCCTCCCACAAAGTTGGGAGCATGAAATTGTCCAAAATGTCTTGGTGTGCTGATGCCTTAAGAGTTCCCTTCACTGGAACTAATCCCCCCTCCACCAAACTTTACACTTGGCACAATGCAATCAGGCAAGTACCGTTCTCCTGGCAACCGCCAACCCCAGACACGCCCATCCCCAAACTCCTCCCACAAAGTTGGGAGCATGAAATTGGTAACATAGTGTATTTTGACTACCCCGACTATCACATTGCACGAGACGTTTGACCTGTAAATGACGACACGTTCTCTTTGCACACAGAACATAATCATGGGGATGTATTTGGTATAGAAATCGGGTTCCACAGATCACTTTTTGCACATGAACTCTGGACGTGTCGGGGTGTCCCCTATCTCTTCATACTTTGGTCCACAAGGTCCCCAAATCAGAGATGTTCTGGGTCATCCAGTGACCGTCCGAGGATTTGGAAGTTTTATTTAAAGGAGAACTATGAGGTCAGTGTTTTTCCCCATAGTTCTCCTTAGGGTAACGGGAGGACACAAACTAGCGTCCTCCCGTCACCCTAGGCTCAGTATATAGGGAGCTACAGCTCGCGGTATACTGAGACGCCGGAGCGGATCCCGACATGGACGTCGGGATCCGCCCAGCTGCGTGAGTGACAGCTGGCTCTTGCCTATCTAGAGGCAGAGCCAGCTGTACCCCCCCCCCCCCCCGTCCGTTCCGCCAGTCAGCGCTGGAGTATCGGAGCGGGGAGGGGGGAATCCAGCCCCTCCCCTGTCACGGCAGAGAGCCGTGACAGGATCGAGAGGTGAGCGAACGCCGGTATGTGTTCCCTCACCTCCCGATCTACTGAGCCGACCTGTGACAGTCTCATTGTCACAGGTCGGCTAGAACTATGAGGTGAGTGAAAAGCACCCCCCTCATAGTTCTCCTTTAAGTAAATATCTCGGTTTTCTCTTTGATGACGACTTCCATAAATCCCCCAAATTGTCCCCAGAAATGGGTATTTCTTTGCCGTTCTCCCGAATATACTTTCGGTGGACACAATGTAGGAATAGCTCATTGCATGTTAAGTGACACGAGAAGACAGTTAGGGAGGGCCTCTTCATCTCTTAGTGACCGGAAAGCTTATCATTGACCTTAATCACATCAATGATCCTTCCTCCGGCTCCATCCACTATGGACAAACACTAAATTATCCTCCGCCCATAAATCCCATTCCCCCCTTTAATTTATATGCATTTAGTAAATCACGCTGTTAAATCTATACGCCGTAGACCTTTGACCTTGACAATTATTGGCAAGGAAGTTTACTGGTGGGGCCATCTGTCAGGAAGCAATAATCTGTGTAATACACTGGTCTCCATGAATATGGTCAATATTATTATCTGTCCTATACACTTGACACACACGCAGGTCTGTACATTTTATATATTATGTATCTACTGGCAGCCGCCGTCTCTGACTCCCCTCCGTGAGGCTCTTCGCCGAGCATCACGGTTCTTTTATATGTCCCAGATATAAGTACATAGTCACTATGAGATCTTGTAAAAAAAATCAATCTGGCTCTTCATCAAGGTTATGGATCCTAATGATGACTCGACCACAAATCCCAATCAGGCTATTAGACTATTAGAGACAATATGTAGCAAAAAAGTTTATTTATGACCCCCTCTCATCGTGGGAGTGATATATTTCTGGTAATGAGGGATAAAGTACATGATTTGTTCATCTGCGTTAATTAAAGAGTACCGGACGTTCGTGTGCGCAGGAGAGGGGGGCCCGCACCAAAAGCAATATCCACTGATATGCAATCGACTAATAATATATCGTGAGGCACCTGCTAGTGGGGATTGTGGGACGCTGTGGGGACGTGGTGAGCGGGTCCGGGGGTTTGTGGCCGATGAAGAGGAAACAAAGTTTTTGTTTTCTCAGAATCCTTAATTAGACTTTTTCTGAGTCCTGGAGCTGGGAGGCCTCGGGGAGCTTTTGGGTGGGATAGAGCCCCCTTTCCTAGGTCCACATCATACCTGGTAGCCAGGCCTCATTATTAGTCTCAGATGACCACTAGTCTTCATATATGTAAGCTGACTGATGATCAGGGCTCTCTCTCTATCTCCCTATGCTGCTGGTTGAAAAAGCATAGTGCTGACGGAATACTAAAGAGGTACATGTGCTGCCTGTTTGTGTTGGGAGACCCATTGGGGGTGGAGGGCCCATTTAGTCAGGACCTGCCCTAAGTTTATTTATTGGCTCAGAAGAGACGGGGCTTTGCTTGTTTTCTGCCATGGACTTGCTATGCTAAGCCCCAAAGACCTCCTGCACTGCTCGCTTTCATTTCTAGAAAAGTAAAGGTGACATTTGCACAGATATATTTCTTTTACAATCACACCTTTAATGGCGTATGTACTCAGAAAAGTGCCTTGCAAGTATATTTTTACGCTCTATACGTCTCTTAAATATATTAAGCTGTCTCCATACTCTCTCATCACCAGGTGACGAGGAAGCATGGAGTCGGCTTTCTGGTCAATCAGGAAGCTGTAGGGTATGGAATAGGACTCCCCGCCTGGCTTCCTGTGATGAGAAAGCATGGAGCTGGCTTTCTGGCAAATCAGGAAGCCGCGGGGTGGGTAATGGGTAATGAATGACTCAGGAAGCTAGGCGGCAAGTCATTACACCCTGTCCGGCTTCCTGATTGGTTGGGAAGCAGGCTCCATGCTCCCTCATCACCAAGTGACGAGGGAGTATGGAGCTGGGTTCCCGGCCATCAGGAAGCCGGACAGGGTGTAATGACGTACCGCCCGGCTTCCGCCAGGAAGTTCCAGTATCGGGATAGGCATCGGGAGCACTTGGGCGAGTACTCGTACTTACCCAAATACTCAGTATCAGCAACAATACTAGTATCGCTATTGGTGCATCCCAAATATATATATACATATATATATATATATATTTATATACTCACATACATGTACACATAATATATGGCCAAAACGTCTGTGGTCACCCAACTATCACACTCATATGAACGTGTTTGGACAGCCTATTCCAAAACCATGGGCATTTATAGCATTAATATGGAGTTGCTTCCCATTGCAGCTATAACAGCCTCCACTCTCCTGGTAAGGATTTCCACAACATTTTGGGGTGTGTTTGTGGGAATTTGTACCCATTCAGCTAAAAGAGCATTTAGAAGGTCTGGTGCCGATGTTGGATGAGAAGACCAGGCTTACAATTGATGTTCAAATTCATACTAAAAGTATTCAGTGGCGTTGACTGTGATTTATGGTGGGGCATACATTATGAAGCCACGGGAACCTGGCATAGAGAGTACAAAATCTAGTCCGCTAAAACATGGGGCAGTATTATTTTGAGAAATCACGTCACACCATTTCCTGAATCCGAACGTTTGAAGAAAGCCAATGGATTCCTTTAATTAAGCAAATGAGAGCCAACATAGGCCTCAAGGGGGTCAACTCTCTGGACCATTCACAGCCCTTGATTTGGGCTGCTTGAAAATTAATTTAAAAAACCTAAGATGAATTTCTGTAATAAACAAATAAGTGTGTGTGTGTGTGTGTGTGTGTGTGTGTGTGTGTGTGTGTGTGTGTGTAATATTGAACATATTTAAAATCTAAACCTCTAATTGCTATATATCACCTACAAACAAGTTCATGAGAATGGTTCAAAATAAATTGGGGACTGAAATTAGCAATGCAGCCAGGTCACCTCCCCAACCCAGCCTGTGGTTGTGCAATGAAGGAGCAGAAGTAGACTGATGAGGTCATCTCTCTGCCCTCCCTTCCAACCAGTACATGACAATGCAGGACACCTGACCGGTTCCTAGTGCTGGCCCTCCCTCTCCTAATCTAAATTGGGATTATTGAAGGTTAACGTCCAGACAGATTGAGGTACTTACACTAGCCGCATGTAAAGATTTTTCAGTGCACTATATTTATTGGTGGAGTTCAACTAACGTCCAAAAACTTTATAGGACTTCATTTGAGATTGAGTATTTCCTTTAGCCAATGAAAGATCTAGCAGACATTGCCGCTGTTTGGATTGGCCCATCAGAGCGTGCTTAGCTGCCCAACCCTACGACGTTGGAAAAGTCCAAATGTTGTTAGTGGCCCCATTCATATTTTAACCTTTAGGCGGGTTGTGGTGTGTTGTTGTCATACATGTGTTACCATTGATTCTATCTTATCGTGTTTTGCTGGACACTGCATCAAATATTTAGTAAGCAGGATTTGCTATGTACGCACCTAAAGCATACAGATGTGAACAGGCACCCACACACTTAAAGACGGCATTACCTGCTTTTGTGCCTTTTACTTACTCACCAAAAATGGTGCTAATGAATGTAGACATTTTTCACCCCGAAAACCCTCGCCCGTGGACAGGAAAATGTCCTCAATACTGGACTATGGACACCATTTTAGTTAGTTTGCTGTGTTGTGATAGGTTGGTGATCAGCCGAGCCCCACCGATCATTCACCATATGGATCCCAGTCATGATACCCACATGGTATGGTCTCCTCAGAGGTTGGATCTCGGAACTCTGGCCTCAACCCCTCCCCCCCTTCTGTTCAGACCTACCTTCAACCTTCAATGCTTGTTGTCAATGGTAAAAATGGTGAGCAATCGATGGTGGAATGGCCGGCTGTCCTGTTTTAGATCTGAGAACCTGCGTGTTGTATAACAGCCAAGAAATACAAAATTGGACAAGCTGTGCCATGCTGTTGGCCCCCCGATCCCCCATGGTGTTTCCACTCTCCAGGGTAACAATGGATTACCCTGCACCAGGGCCTGAGGCTGTGGGGGGGCCAGGTGAGGTCTGGTCCTGGGCACTCCTGGGGGGGCCAGGTGAGGTCTCCTGGACACTGGGTAGAAATCTCCAATTTCTACCCATTTATGCTTCTAACCAACAAATCAAGAAACAAAGATAAAGATATAAAGAAATACAGAGATACATTTGTAATACACACATGGAACAATTCCCCATGAAGAAAGCACAATGGGAGATCTTTGTTACCAGCCCCAAAGACTGAGCAAGAATCAGTAAAAAAATAAATCAAGGCGACTGGACTCGCTGTATTTTTTCTTGAAGACGTTTCACCGGTCACCCGACCAGCTTTATTAATTCAGAATTCTGCATTGAGAAAGCTGGTCGGATGAGCAGTGAAACATCTTTAAGAAAAAATACAGCCAGTTCAGTTGCCTTGATTCATTTTTTTACAGATATACCATGTGACCTGGATGAATGAGAACCTTCGCAGACATGAGCAAGAATCAGTTAAACTCTTCTAGAAATGCTCTTGAATTAAAAGCAATTATACAATTGGAAATGGTCACGCTGATTACATTTCTTATTTCTGCATATTTTCATTTTATAATCCTGAATATCCGGTTCATTGATCCCGTGCGATGACGACCTGGGAGCGGACCCGAGCGCCCACCCGGGCTGGAAGGAGTTAAAATATTGTTTCATTTAATGTGCTCCACAGAGAGGTCTCAGGCAATGGTCTGGATGGAAGCGGAGTTTCCTGTTGGTTATTTACATTTCCAGAGAAAGTGTTCGGCTACTTTAATGAGACAGATCTTGCAATCAATGTCCATTGACTTCTAAACTATCTTAACTTGAATATTCCGAGTCAGCACTTTCCGGGCTCTTTAAGATGCTTAAGACCCACTGAAGACAGCAAGTGCTTATACATCACGCTAACTAAATCCGGAGCTCTCTCCCTCTCTCTCCCTCTCCCTTTCTCGCAGCTCAGCTGGCAATTCTTGAAAACTCCCTTAAGCAGATTAAGACGTTCTTTAAATTATGACGGGCGTAAGAGATTAGCAGCAGAACAGGAGGAGACAAATTCATCTTTTGGGGATCTGGATGGATTGAGCGAATTAAAGGCTCATCTATGAGATTTGCAATTCAGTGCATAGTGTGAAGTGCCTGCTGGAATATTATATTACTGAAAATATTCCTAGTGTGTCAAATATATCCCAAGAGCTGATGTCTACAAAAGTCAAGTGAGCTGCCCAAAGAGAAAAAAAAAGAAAGAACTTGGTTGCAACACCACAAACAGCCACTAGGTGGTCCAAGAGACTTTGGTTTAATACACAGGGTGGTTTGTACACTATTCTAGGATCGAAGTGTGTACTCCAGCTATCCTACAATCCCAATTATGTCTCAATAAAACACACAGTCCTGACTTAAAGGAGAAGTATGAGGTGAGTGATTTTCACTCACCTCATAGTTCTAGCCGACCTGTGACAACGAGACTGTCACAGGTCGGCTCAGGAGATCGGGAAGTGAGCGAACACATAACGGCGTTCGCTCACCTCTCGATTCTGTCACGGCTCTCTGCCGTGACAGGGGAGGGGCTGGATTCCCCCCTCCCAGCTCCGATCCGCCAGCGCTGACTGGCGGAACGGACGGGGAGGGGGCGGGTACAGCTGGCTCTGCCTTTTAGATAGGCAGAGCCAGCTGTCAGTCACGCAGCTGGGCGGATCCTGGCACAATTGTCGGGATCCGCTTCAGCTGCAGCGTCTAATTATACCGCGAGCAGCTGCTCGCGGTATACTGCGGCGTCTCAGTATACCGCGAGCTACAGCTCGCAGTATACTGAGCCTAGGGTGACGGGAGGACGCTAGTTTGTGTCCTCCCGTTACCCTAAGGAGAACTATGGGGAAAAGCCTTAACCCCATAGTTCTCCTTTAAAATAAAGTACGAACTACTTTTGCCACCTGGGGCTGTTTGTACATGTGGTTTATGTTCATTTAATATTTTTTTCCTATTTATATGATCCATTGTATGCCTTTAAATCCATAAAACTAACCTAAAGCCTACGATGAAGACAACCCCTCTCCGCTCAGGGGCGTAACAATAGCCTTAGCAGGCCGTGTGGCTGCTATGGGGCCTAGGGATAGAAGGGGGCCCCATGAAGCATTGCAGAAGTTGCTGTTGACCCTGTACCCCCTATGACATTATCCAAATCAAAAAGAACTGGCATCAGATGTATAGGAGGAGAGTAGGGATGCAACGAAACCGATACTAGTATCGATATCGGTGCCGATGCCTAGTATTTGGGCGAGTACTCGTACTCGCCCAAATGCTCAGATGCCTAGCCCGATACCTGAGGTTCCGGTATGAGGAAGCCAGGCAGTAAGTCATTACACACTGCCCGACTTCCTGATTGCCCGGGAAGCCGGCTCCATGCTCCGTCCACGCAAGTGTGTAATGACTTGCTGCCCGGTTTCTTAATCGGTCGGGAAGCTGGCCAATCAGGAAAAGCCGGGGCGCCGTGTAATGACGCTGCGCTCAGCTCTCTGATTGGCCAGGAAGCCGGCTTCATGCTCCCTCGTCACTTTGCTGCTAATCGGGAAGCCGAGTGGCGAGTCTTTACATGCCGCCTGGCTTCCTTAACGGGACTTCCGGTCCCGGTATTCGGCATCGGTGAGTACCGAGAAAAAAATATCGGTATCAGTGCATCCCTAGAGGAAAGATGTAACGGGAGGAAGCTAGTTTGTGTCCTCCCATTACCCTAAGGAGAACTATGGGGAAAAGCCCTGACCCCATAGTTCTCCTTTAAGGGGTCGCCGATGGGGCCCCATTAAAATCTTGCTATCGGGCCCTATAGTCTGTAGTTACGCCCCTGTCTCCGCTAGTCCTTTTACTAATAGAATATAAAAGTATTTTTCTACATGTAGCTCCGGAATCTCTTCAGCTGATGACATCAGAGCACAGCCATGATGGTGGTTCTCTTTAGGGGTGATGACATTACAGAGGGTGTGGAATCGAGCTCCATATTCCATTGCACCCTCTTCAAGTCAGTAAAATTGGGATTGTCACTAGTGGTCAGCAGGAAGGGGTGGGGAATGCGGGTTCCCAGTATGATCCCAGTCATCCACCATGATGAGATAGTGTGTGTGTGTAATATCCATTCATTTGTATCCAGCTCTGGGGTTTTCTTCGAACAAACTCTCTGGGCGCCACGTCTGATGCACTCGAGGACCTTCTTTTATAGAATGTTCTTGGTGGGTTCTTTATGAGGTGGGTTGCTGGCTATTTCCTCAATCCTCCCCATTTATACAGGCTTGGCACCACCATGCAGAACATGATAACACATGTGCGCAGCCAATTTGTCTCCACATACTAGGGCCAATTTAGACAGGAGCCAATGAACCTGCCCGAATGGCTTTAGAGTGTGGGAGGAAACCGGAGTACCCAGAAGAAACCCACACAAGCACAGGGAGAACATGCAAACTGACGTAGATAGTGTCCAGGCCGGGCAGAAATGCTCATCACTGGTGGAGGTTTAGTTCTTTATAACACTTTTGGCAGCTAAATATTATATTTTTTTAGAGGGCACAATCTCAAACCCAAAAGAGGGACAACCTGGGAGGGAAGAGGGACAGGGGAATTCAATTTAAGAATACAGTAAGGTATAGTAGTTTGTGGATTGGCACAAACTCTCTGTATCCCCGCCTCACCTCTTCCTCTCCTTTCTCCTCCTTTCCTTTGCTTTCTTTACTCCTCACCTTTTCTCTCCTCTTCCTTTACCTCTTCATCTTCCTTCCTTTTCCTCTTCCCTTGTCTCCTCTTACTTTCCTATCATCTCCTCTACCTCTCCTATCCTCTCCTTTCTTATTTCTCCTCTGCTGTCCTCGCCCTTTTTTCTCCTATTCTCTCATTTTTTTCCCCCCTCCTTTCCCTTTATCTCTTGAATTTACCTTTCCTCTCATTTCCCATCTTCTCTCTTCTTCATATACTCTTCTTTCTTATTCCTGCTCCTCTCCATTCCTGTCCTCCTCTCTCTTATATGCATCCCCTGCCTTTGCACTCTTTTTCCTCCTCTTCTCCATTCCTCTCTTCTCCCTCTCTCCATCTCTTTTTTCCTTCTCCTCTCTATTCCTCTTTATCCTTTTCCTCCCCCTCTCCTTTCCTCTGTACCCTGTTCCTTCGCTCTTTTCCCTCTTCCTCTCTAGTCCTCTGTATCCTTTCTCCTTTCTTCTTGCTCTTCGTTATGGTCTCTCCATTACTCTGTGTCTTCTTCTTCTCTACTCTTTTCTTCTTCTTCTTCCTCCTCCTCTCTTTCCCACTGTATCATCTCCCTCTGCTCCCTTAGTCCTCCTCCTTCTTTCTTTGTATCATCCTCTTCTCCACTCCACTCAATTCCTCTATGTCCTCTTCCTCCTCCTCTCCTCTGTAGCCTGTTCCTTACCTCTTCCCCCTCCTCCTATCTAGTTCTCTGAATCCTCCTTCTCTGCTCTCTTCTCCCCTCTTTTTTCTTCACCTTTCCATTACTCTGTATCATCTTCCTCTCCTCTTCTTGTTCTCTCATCTCCTCTCTTCCTCCTCCTTCTCTCCATTCCTCTGTATCTTCTTCCTCTTTTCTCTTCATCTTCCTTCTCCTCTCTTTTCCTCTGTATCCTCTTCTTCTCCTCTCATCTCTTCTCTGCTTCCTCTTTCTCTCGATTCCTCTGTAACTTTCCTTTTCCTCTCCGTATATCATCTTCCTCTACACTTTTCTTTTTCCCTCCTCCTATTTCTTTGTATCTTCCTCTTCTATCCTCTTTTCTTCCTCCTTCTTTCCAATCCTCCATAAACTTCCTCCTCTCCATTTCTGTTTATGATCTTCCTCTTTTCTTTTATTCTTCCTCCTCCTCCCTATTTCTTTGTATCATTTTCCTCTGCTCTCCTTTCTTCTGCCTCTTATTTTCTATTTCTTTGTATCATCTTCCTCTCCATTCATCTATATCATCTTCCTCTCCTCTCCATTCATCTATATCATCTTCCTCTCCTCTCCATTCATCTATATCATCTTCCTCTCCTCTCCTCTCCTCTCCATTCATCTATATCATCTTCCTCTCCTCTCCTGTCCTCTCCATTCATCTATATCATCTTTCTCTCCTCTCCTCTCCTCTCCATTCATCTATATCATCTTTCTCTCCTCTCCTCTACTCTCCATTCATCTATATCATCTTCCTCTCCTCTCCTCCATTCTCCATTTATCTATATCATCTTCCTCTCCTCTCCTCTCCTCCATTCTCCATTCATCTATATCATCTTCCTCACCTCTCCTCTCCATTCACCTATATCATCTTCCTCTCCTCTCCTCTACTCATCTATATCATCTTCCTCTCTTCATCTTCCTCTCCTCTCCTCTCCATTCATCTATATCATCTTCCTCTCCTCTCCTCTCCTCTCCATTCATCTATATCATCTTCCTCTCCTCTACTCTCCATTCATCTATATCATTTTCCTCTCCTGTCCTCTCTACTCTCCATTCATCTATATCATCTTTCTCTCCTCTCCTCTACTCTCCATTCATCTATATCATCTTCCTCTCCTCTCCTCCATTCTCCATTTATCTATATCATCTTCCTCTCCTCTCCTCTCCTCCATTCTCCATTCATCTATATCATCTTCCTCACCTCTCCTCTCCATTCACCTATATCATCTTCCTCTCCTCTCCTCTACTCATCTATATCATCTTCCTCTCTTCATCTTCCTCTCCTCTCCTCTCCATTCATCTATATCATCTTCCTCTCCTCTCCTCTCCTCTCCATTCATCTATATCATCTTCCTCTCCTCTACTCTCCATTCATCTATATCATCTTCCTCTCCTCTCCTCTCCTCTCCATTCATCTATATCATCTTCCTCTCCTCTACTCTCCATTCATCTATATCATTTTCCTCTCCTGTCCTCTCCATTCATCTATATCATCTTCCTCTCCTCTATTCTTAATTCATCTATATCATCTTCCTCTCCTCTATTCTCCATTCATCTATACCATCTTCCTCTCCTCCCCATTCACCTATATCATCTTCCTCTCTTCATCTTCCTCTCCTCTCCTGTCCTCTCCATTCCTCTGTATCATCTTCCTCTCCTCTTCTCTATTCTCCATTCATCTATATCAGGGGTAGCCAAATTGCGGCCCTCCAGCTGTGGTGGAACTTCAAATCCCATGAGGCATTGCAAGATTCTCACAGCCACAGACACGACTCCCAGAGAGAGATGCATCATGGGATTTGTAGTTTCACCACAGCTGGAGGGCCGGAGTTTGGCTACCCCTGATCTATATCATCTTCCTCTCCTCTCCATTGCTCTGTATCATTTTCCTCTCCATTCATCTGTATCATCTTCCTCTCCTCTCTTCCTCTTCCTCTCCTCTCTTTTCCTCTGTATCCTCTTCTTCTCTGCTCCTTTAACCATAAGTGTCCTAAAATGTTACAATCTAAACCTCTCAGAATACGAGAATGTGCAGAATTTTCTGTAATAAAAAGAACATTTTATTTGAGCTTTTGATCAACTGGAGAAAACTGATTTCGGCATTTGATCAACGCTAGAAACACGAAGGCCTTTCTTGAAAAGCTGGGAGAGCCTCCAGAAATTAGGGACACTTGGCAGCTGTGGCGACAGGGCTCCGGGGGCCGCGGCCGCCCTTTATTACATTCCCCATGCTGCTTTTATTGTGCTGTGCTTTGTTTGTCCTTATGCTGAGTAAGGTTTTGTTGATAAGTAAATACAGAAGTTATGGCTGGAGACAGTTTATCTCAGTAAGCAGCAATCTTCTCCTCTAATCACACATACTATATGCGGTGACACACTGTCCATCTATCAATCAGACCGCCTCTATCTCTTTACAGACATTTCCACCTCTTCAATTTTTAAGCAGCTCCGATGTTTATGGAAGTGGGGACCCGTAATGGGTTTTTTTGCTGGTGGAGGCAATTTTAACCCGTCCAGAGAAGTGTTTATTCCGATTATGAGATCACCGCGCAGTTATATACATCTTTTTTTTTTATATTATTCAATCATAAACTGTCAGAGATCCCCGGTGAATGGATGGCGCGGTCTTCCAAAGTTTTTATTGCGTTTTCATGCAAATTAAAACTGTTAAAATAAAACCAAACTTTGAAGAAAAAAAAAAATGAATGACGGGGCTCAATAATTTGTATCGTGGAATTTTTTCACCACCTTGATATAAAAAAATCTTTATATTAAAAAAAAACAACTTTTTTTGTGAATTTTCTAAGCTCAGAATTTTTCATGGACCACCAGAAACCAAGGACCACAATGTCCACACTCACCAAGGTCCAATGGAAGGGAGGATGGGATGCTAGTTCATGCCCTAAAAGTCCAATTGGTTAGTTCTGCTCCTTTAACCATAAGTGTCCTAAAATGTTACAATCTAAACCTCTCAGAATACGAGAATGTGCAGAATTTTCTGTAATAAAAAGAACATTTTATTTGAGCTTTTGATCAACTGGAGAAAACTGATTTCGGCATTTGATCAACGCTAGAAACACGAAGGCCTTTCTTGAAAAGCTGGGAGAGCCTCCAGAAATTAGGGACACTTGGCAGCTGTGGCGACAGGGCTCCGGGGGCCGCGGCCGCCCTTTATTACATTCCCCATGCTGCTTTTATTGTGCTGTGCTTTGTTTGTCCTTATGCTGAGTAAGGTTTTGTTGATAAGTAAATACAGAAGTTATGGCTGGAGACAGTTTATCTCAGTAAGCAGCAATCTTCTCCTCTAATCACACATACTATATGCGGTGACACACTGTCCATCTATCAATCAGACCGCCTCTATCTCTTTACAGACATTTCCACCTCTTCAATTTTTAAGCAGCTCCGATGTTTATGGAAGTGGGGACCCGTAATGGGTTTTTTTGCTGGTGGAGGCAATTTTAACCCGTCCAGAGAAGTGTTTATTCCGATTATGAGATCACCGCGCAGTTATATACATCTTTTTTTTTTATATTATTCAATCATAAACTGTCAGAGATCCCCGGTGAATGGATGGCGCGGTCTTCCAAAGTTTTTATTGCGTTTTCATGCAAATTAAAACTGTTAAAATAAAACCAAACTTTGAAGAAAAAAAAAATGAATGACGGGGCTCAATAATTTGTATCCTGGAATTTTTTCACCACCTTGATATAAAAAAATCTTTATATTAAAAAAAAACAACTTTTTTTGTGAATTTTCTAAGCTCAGAATTTTTCATGGACCACCAGAAACCAAGGACCACAATGTCCACACTCACCAAGGTCCAATGGAAGGGAGGATGGGATGC
The DNA here is from genome assembly GCF_000935625.1 of Nanorana parkeri. Taxonomy (NCBI): domain Eukaryota; kingdom Metazoa; phylum Chordata; class Amphibia; order Anura; family Dicroglossidae; genus Nanorana; species Nanorana parkeri. The sequence goes on along the minus strand of NW_017308120.1, from coordinate 90,503 downwards.
TAGTTCATGCCCTAAAAGTCCAATTGGTTAGCCTTGGCTTTCCTCATCCCGTCTACTTGTCTACTTTGTTCCCTGGTCTTCATGGACTGACGATTGGTTGTGAAAGTGTTAAAGAGAGGCCAGTGAAGACACTTTGTGGTTCTCTAAAAGTCATCTTCTATCACTATCTATAGGTTTGTGGACGCCTGACCATCACACCTACTTTTTGGCCAAAAGTAGACTCCTCAATGTTATTGAGTCCAGGTGTCTCCAGTGAAGGTTCCCGTTAATGCTACAACATACAAAGACATCATAGACAATTGTACTCTTCCAACCTTGAGGTAACAGTTTGGTGAAGACCCTTTTCTGTTCCACCATGACTCTCCCCTGTGTACAAAGCCAGCTCCATACAGACATGGTGTGACCAGTTTGGTGAAGACCCTTTTCTGTTCCACCATGACTGTCCCCTGTGTACAAAGCCAGCTCCATGAAGACATGGTGTGACCAGTTTGGTGAAGACCCCTTTCTGTGTCAGGATGATTGTCCCCTGTGTACAAAGCCAGCTCCATAAAGACACGGTGTGACCAGTTTGGTGAAGACCCTATTCTGTTCCACCATGACTGTCCCCTGTGTACAAAGCCAGCTCCATGAAGACATGGTGTGACCAGTTTGGGTTGGGGGAACTGAGCTCAATCCTGCTGAACATCTTTGGATGAACAGTGACTGTGATCCGGGTCTTCGCATACAACATTAGTACTGGACCTCACAAATCTTAGAGTTTAATTCTACTTGAACTCCTTTATTAAATCAGCCTCATGGCTTCCATTCTGGGTTCTGTCTAGAAACCAAGAGCTCCAATCACAGAGAAGACACCCTATGCACTAAGAGAGTGAGGTGCTAAGGAAAGTGCTTTGCCTTGTTTCTTCATCCTAAAACATGGTTACATTCTGATATTATTGTCTTATCTGCCTCTGAAATGTGATACTGTTAGAGCTGCTGTGTATGGATAGATGGAGAGATGGCAGATACTTTGTTTATTTATTAATTATCTTTTATCCATCCGGCAGTCCTCCTCCTATAACTTTTTAGCAGCTAGGGCAAGTCATTTCTTGTCAGAAATGAAAGTTTCACTTCTTGAAACAATGGGGATTCAATAGCAAAAACAGTCAAGCAAAATAGTAGAGTAGCCTCCCTCCAGAAGAAAGGACAGTGTCAGCACCAACTCAGAGATGATTGGAGGATCTACAGCCGAGTGATACACAAAAAGGATACATTGTTGTTCATAGAGAAGATACTTGAATGTATTTTATGATTCATCTCCGGAGTTTAGTGTCACTGTTAGGCCTCAGTATAGAAAATTATGGACACCGGCACTCCAAGGTAGAAAAACGTCTTTTATTGACGCGTCATGCAACAATACACTTATTGCAACGTTTCGGGGTCACACAGGATCCCCTTCATCAGGCAGAACAAGTGAGTTGTTGATGAAGTGAGTTGTGTTCTGCCTGATGAAGGGGATCCTGTGTGACCCCGAAACATTGCAATAAGTGTATTGTTGCATGACACTTCAATAAAAGACGTTTTTCTACCTTGGAGTGCCGGTGTCCATAATTTTCTATACTCTACTCAGACGGTGGCCATCCGTCGACTACTGATGCACCCAACCCATCATCACGGACTAAGCGGTAAGGAGTGCAATGGGTACACTGACTGTTACTGTTAGGCCTCATTCACACTGCCACGCGTATACGTGCGTATGTGCATATTGTACCATATGCAACATATGCAAATAAATGGCTCCATACACATAGCCGCGTATGGAGCCATATATTTGCGTAGCGTAAAAATGCGCAAAAACAGAATGGAACCAAGATGCGGCCGGGCAGCTTATTTCTGCGTATTTTACGTGTATACGCATATATACGCGTATATACGCACGTATACAGGCGTACAGTTCTTTAAAATCTCTATTATGAATGATGCATCCTGGGATTGCATATAGTGCACGCATACACGCACATGCGCAATATACAATTTTACTCTTGCGTTGTGTGTGAATGAGGCCTAAAGAAACAGTTTCAAATGGGACAAGTGGTGCCCCGAGCCTAAACCATCCATGGAGCAAGCTTTGTGGCACACGAGGGGCAATTCATTATTGGCCCTTAATTTATTCATTAATTTATACTTCGGGGGAAATCTAAGTTCTAGGGAAGAGTGACACTGAGAGTTTTCATTTTCCTAAAATTATTGTGAAAGCCAAATGTCTGTGTTTTAGTGGAACGCATCGGGGGTT